>NC_089764.1:3574417-3656917 GCF_040412425.1 Macrobrachium rosenbergii | reverse complement strand
TCTGTCGGCAGTCAGTGTCTTCTGCAGTAAAAAAAAAAAAATGTCATAGTACTGATCTTTCAAAATAGTGAAACATTCCATAATACTGATTTCAGAATGTCACCCCGTGGAACCCTTACCAAAGCAAATGCTTATAGTAATACATTTACATTCTTCTGAAAGGACGCAGAGGAGCATGTAGTATGTATACCAAGGTCTATAGAGCTTGATGCATACATACTATTCACACGCAAAGAGTCGCAACCTAGTAGACAATCGAAATCGATTCATTATGTGCCCAATATATACATAGAAATTAAGTAATAAAAGCATGCAGTTGATGAGATGAGATTAATCAATGTGTTCATTACATGCTAGCAGTTCACTGGGCGAGCAAAGGAGAAATATGTAAGAAAAGTGAAAAATTAGCTAAAGTTTTGCAACAAGAACTCCGACTTTCACAGATACGTGCAGTGTTAGAAAGTTCTTTCATCCAGTGAAGAAGTTTTGATTGTGGAAAAGTGGGAAGATTTTCAAAGTATCCTCACAAAAGGACTTACCTGGAGGAAATATTAAGCAATCATAACGCAATCCTTCTTACTTCTTTAGTATACTCTCTCTCTCTCTCTCTCTCTCTCTCTTTTATTTCTTTGCCGATCCCAAAAGTCTTCTCTGGTTTGTTTAACCCTTACTATGGGATGAAACTCTTGGTAATTCGTTTCCATTTAATCCAGTACCAATGTATCTTTTATTTTATTGTTTGGACGCGTACTGATACTAATGATACTCTAGTCTGATATTTCATATGTTTTCCTGTCTTTCAAATCATTTGTTCCCCCTGAACAAATCTTTATATGAAAGTACGTTGATTTATATTAGTTCTCTATGATCAGTTGCATTTATTTTACTCTTGCTTGATCGTCTTTGTAATTCAGACATGTTTGCTCCCCGTTGTATGTGAACTCTGACAGAGAAATAATTAATCTCGTTTCATTCACAGTCTGTCAACTTCCGGACTTCCCTACACTGTTGGCATGCAAATTATCCTATACATGAATTCTGTCTCTTCACGTCAATTCTCTGCCAAAGTACTCTAAACTCCCATCAAGTATTCATTCATGAATATAATCTCTGATGATAATTTTGTGATGTAATACTCCATACTTTTGGTTTTATATTTAAGCGTTCAAAATTTTTAAAAATTATTTTCACCTTCGATCTTTTGGTTCTTTTACAAAGTTCATATTTTTTTGCAGCTTACAGTTATGCTCTGTGGGAATTTACTCCACGAGTAAATTCCCGTATTTTACCCGTTTTGTAATTGCTGTTGGAATTTCATGAGTCCGTATAATACTCTTGCATTCGACAATAATACCAGTTGAACCAAAAACTAGTATTTTCCCCGACATTACTGTAGTTTAACTAGTTTGGTTTCTTTCATTTGTGAGCCGTTTCACATTTGTTTGTTCATGGCTGTAATTTCTTCACTTTTATCTATAAGCCTCTCAACGAATTCCTTTATCACTCTTCAGGGAAACTGTTTAACTAGAGAAGAAATGTCTGCAGTCGTTAACATGCAATTCCCTTAGAGTCTTTTTTATATATTCATAGTTTATTGTTATTATAGATGGTGTTGCCACTGTCGATTTTAGAGCTTGCGGTGCCATAGGTTACAGTTTCCACCTTAAATATAAATCTAATCTTCTCATGCGTTACAAATAAAAAAAAAAAAATCAGTACTTTTTTTTCGTACAATACTAATTCACTTCAACTTGCCATTATTACTACATTTTTGTACTAAATTCAATTTCATTGGTACAGTATTTACTTTTTTTTCAGAACATAATTTTTTTACTTAAGTTTCCGAACAAAAAACAGATGTTTTATTTTCCTTCATTCATCCGCTTTACAGGGCTTGTTTTCAGCACGTCATCCGGCGACAATCTGTCCAAACAGTCATAAAATTCAGAGGCTGGTTTCTCTACTCATGTTGCTGCGAAATAAAAATAACAGAAACAGATTGAAAGGTGAGAGAGGCTTGGGTGTTTTTGCTTCCACTGTACCACCAATTCAAAATGTGCATGAAGAAATAAGTGTCAACATACCAAAGACATTGTCTTTACTGATGGCGTCTGATTTGCTATTACAATTTGGGATGATTTTGCTTCCTAAAATGGTTGTTTTTACTGCTCACTATGCCATGAAAGCTGTTGCAAGCACATAATAATGATTTTAATAAATGAAGATTGCATGTTAAATGATTTCATCTCTAAACGTTTAAATCGAGTAATTTGCGAAATACTCATGAATTCCAATTAACTGAAATTTTTTTACGATTCATCCAGTCTGTTTGTATACGTCCCAACAGTAACTTAACTATATTACAGCATGATTTTTACCAACAGTACTTTTCAAATGCATACGAATTGTTTGGAAAAATTTAAAATATCTTTTTAAAATTTCCCAGCACTCAGAATAAGGGCTGAGCGCATGTAATGGGTCGAGAGAGGGGAGAAGAGGCCTAAAAATATCGGGTGCCACTGATGTTATGGTGTATAGATATGAAGCACAGAAAATGAACGCAGAGGAAATATAACCTGGGTGAATATATATATATACATATATATATATATATATATATATATATATATATATATATATATATATATATATATATATATATATATATATATTTATATATATATATATATATATATATATATATATATATATATATATATATTTATATATTTTACATATAGGTATACATATATAACATATATATATTTGGGTGAAGCAGAATCATATAATATATATATAATACTTATTCTGTCTTATATATATCAATATATATATATATATATATATATATATATATATATATATATATATATATATATATATATATATATATATATATATATATATATATATATATATATATATATATATATATATATATATATATATATATATATATATATATATATATATATATATATATATATATATATATATATATATATATATATATATATATATATATATATATATATATATATATATATATATATATATATATATATATATATATATATATATATATATATATATATATATATATATATATATATATATATATATATATATATATATATATATATATATATATATATTTATATATATATATATATATATATATATATATATATATATATATATATATATATATATATATATACATATATATATATATACATTATATATAGTTTTATTGTGCACACATCTGATTTCCCAACAAATTTCATATTTGCGTGAAGCAGAATCAGTATAGTTTTTCACACATCTCGTTTGGAAAACTTATTCTGTCTTGTAACTAACATTCAATTATATAGCTCAATTTTTCCCATTCTGGAAAATATAAATCCTGCACTATACGTATACATACATACATACATACACACACGACACACAACACACATATATATATATATATATATATATATATATATATATATATATATACATATATATTATATATATATATATATACATATATAGATACCTAATGATTTGTCGTATACAAATGTCACGTTATTCATATAAGACAAACACAAACCAGTACTGCTGATTATAAATTCTATAAAATTCAAAAATTTTGGCAGTTGCTAAATGATTAGAAATAAGGTAGCTAATGCTGATCTAATGACTACTTTTATGTAAAAATAAAAAAGATATATATATACTATATATTAGATATAATATATATATATGATATATATATATATATATATATATATATATATATATATATGAAAGAATCAATCTTTAGATACGAACAATGCTTAAAAATTTGTTGTCTGCAAAAGGTCACGCTATTCTTATGAGAAAATACGAACTAATATTACTAGCTATACCAAATATAAAATGCAAATCAGTTGGCAGTTGCTACACAACTAGTGAGATAGGTCGTGATGTTCATACTACTTCTTTAATGATAGAAAAAAAATGGGAGAAATTGTTTTCTGAAAGGAATTTTTTTTCTTTGCCAAAATCAAGGCGTTCTCCTTCAACGTTGAAATGCAATTCCATGTGTCATTCCGCGTTTTGAAACTCAATTAAGGGTCAGGTACCCCGGCTCGAAATCTTTGTGTTCTCTCTCTCTTACTCTCGAGTGCTGGTTTTGGTGGGATCGTCGGGTTTTATTTAAAAACAATTTCCTTCAGTCCATTCTGAAAACCGAGGAATTCTCAGAGAAAATTTTGTAAACATCAATATTATGGTAAGGAACAACAGCTACTACAACAGGAGCAAGTAAACAAATAACAACAACACCAAGAGTCAAGTCAGGAATTATGAGGTGAAGGGAGAAAAGGAAAACATTTAATTGCAAATTTCTCTGACGTGTAATTTGTTCCAGTCATGTTCTTATTTCGAGTTCATTTCTTTTCTCCCCTTTGCAAAAAGACTCTCCCAAGAGTCTGCCTCTTAGTCTGGGCTTCAAACAATTGTTTCTCTCATTTCATCGAGAACTTTAAAGGCGAAATATTTCATCTCACAAAATTTGGGGTTTATTCTTCCAGATCTGGGACAGTTTGATGGCCAGTTCGTTATATTCCTATCTTTGTGCATATTGTTAGATGGGAAAACTTAAATCAAGATGAGAGAGAGAGAGAGAGAGAGAGAGAGATTATCATAGGTAATGGAAAAAATCTGCACTATAACCTATGAACATTCCACAAATACGTAACGATTTGTTATCTATAAATTTCACCCTATTCTTATATGAAATTGTAATCCAGTATCACGGACTATACCAAATCTAAAATACAAATCAGTTCGGCAGTTGCTAAATGAAACGTAGTAAGATAGTTGATGCTGGCCATGACACCTGTTTTAGGCAAAAAAAAGATTAAATGGTGAAACTGCCTTCGGCAACGGTTGTTTTTTTTCTTTTTTACCACAAAAAAAAAAAAACAGACGTTCTCCTTCAATTTAGAAACGCAACTCCATGTCTTATTCCGAGTTTTAAGACTCAATTAAGGGTCAGGTCCCCTCGCTCGACATCTTTGTCTTCTCTTTTTCGAATGCTGGTATTTGGTGGGACCATCGGGTTTTTATTAGAAACCATTTCTTCCAGTCCATCCCGAAAACAGAGGAATTCCCAGAGAAAACTTTGTAAATCTCAATACTATGGAAAGGAACAACAGCAACTACAACAGCATCAGCAACAACTAAAACAACTGCACCGAAATCAGAGTCAAGCAAAGAAAAAGAGGGAAAGCAAAAAAAAAAAAAAAAAAAAAAAAAAAAAACATTTAACTGCAGATTTTTCCGACGAGGAATCTGTTCGAGTCATGTTCTTGTTCCCAGTGAATTTCTTTCCGTCCCCTTCCCGAAAGACTCTTAGTCTGGGCCTTCAAGATAATGATTTCTCTCTCATTTCATCGAGAACTTTAATGACGAAATGTTTCATCTCACACACTTGGAGTTTATTCTCCCTGGTCCTGCAAAGTTTAGTGGCTAGTTTCTTACATTCCTCTCTTTGCATATCGCTAAATTAGAAAACTTATATCAAGATGAGAGAGAGAGAGAGAGAGAGAGAGAGAGAGAGAGAGAGAGATTAATTATAGTTTTTCATTTTCTGTTATCAAACGTTATAAGACGATACTAATAACTAAGAAAGTAGTAAAATTTCATTTACAGGTCCAGTTTACAAAAATTCTTTCTGATAACAGCCATAAAATTTCTTTGCTTAATTTTTTCATCACAGGAAAGGCACAAAATCTGCGCGATATCCTATTAACATTCCACAAAATCATTTGCTTTATAACAAAAAATCATGCTATTCATATAAAAAATATTCCCTAAAATTAATAACTATAACAAATAAGATACAAATCAGCTTGGCGGTTACTATGTAATAAGCAGTAAGATAGTTGATGTAAATCTTACCACTTCTTTTATGTGAAAAAAAAAAAAAACATTAAATTGAGGAAATTTATTCCAAGCAAAAAAAAAAAAAAAAATATATAAAATATATATATATATATATATATATATATATATATATATATATATATATATATAAATATATATAAATAAATAAATAAATAAAATGAGACGTTCTCCTTCAACATAGAAATGCAATTCCATGCGTTATTCTGAGTTTTGAAACTCAATAAAATGTCAGGTACCCCGGATCGAAACCTCTCTCTCTCTCTCTCTCTCTCTCTCTCTCTCTCTCTCTCTCTCATGTCTGTTTTGGTGGCACCGTCAGGTTTTTCTTAGAAATCGTTTCCTCCAGTCCATTCCGAAAGTCGTGAAATTCTGAGAGGAAACTTTACAAGCCTTAATTCTATAAGAAGGAACAACAGCAACTACAGCAATAACACCAGCAACTAAAACAAATACTGTGACATCAGGAGCCAAGTAAATAACAAATTTTTGAAGGGAGAAAAGGCGCCATTTTCTTGCATATTCTTCGTTCCAGTCATGTTTGTATTTGGAGTTAACTTCTTTCCGCCCTCTCGCAAAAAGACCATCCCATGAGTCTGCTTCATAGCCTGCACCTTCAAGATAATTAATGCTCTCTCAGTTCATCGAGAACTTTAATTACAAAATATTTCACCTTACACATTTGGAGTTTATTCTCCAAGATCCTGCATGTTTAATAGCAAGTTTCTATTATTCGTCCCTTTGTGCATACAGCTAGATTGGAAAACTTAACTCAGAGAGAGAGAGAGAGAGAGAGAGAGAGAGAGAGAGAGAGAGAGAGAGAGAGAGAATATATTTACTGCAATATACTGCAGTAGGCTATTTCTCTTAGATTATCGAGACACGTTTTGTTCTCATTTAACATTAACAAAGATAGTATGACGATACTGACAACTAAACACTAGATGTGATTTTAAATAGAATAGCTGAAATAATTTCAGGCAGAGAAAAGCAACTCGCTTTCCAGGATCAAATGACTGTGTAAAGCTAAAATAAATAAAGGTGCATAAATCCTCGATGGTGGGACAGCTGTTAATTTGAGAAAACTGGGATAATATCATGTTGAAGTAGTCTATGGTACGCCACTGATAATGAATACATGAATACAGTGAACTGTGCAGTGAATATTGGTAGTCAGTAAGATAAAATTTGATTTACATTATCTTAAGGTTACCTGAAATATATTTTTGTGCAATTGAAGTTGCAGAAACATCATAGAAGGACAGCACACTTCGATATATTCATAAAAATCTCGGAAAGCATGAGCAGAAAAGTCCTTAGAAAGAAAAAGCAAATAAGCGCAAGTGAGAAAAGGATGAGAACCCAATTTGGTATTTAAAGGGTTACAATGTCCTGCTGGAGATTGTTGTTTGTTTGTTTAAAACGAATATGAATCTGGAAATTTCTAACAGAGCCATGTTATTTTTTATCTAAGGCCTTAATGGACAAGTGACCATGCATTTGGTTACGAACATTTACATAGGTGAAGTAAATACTATGATCTCTTCCTTATTATTTTGAAACGCAGTGCCAATAGTTACACGTGCAACATATGAAAGTAATATGAACGGCATATATACATACACACATATACATATATGTATATATATATATATATATATATATATATATATATATATATATATATATATATATATATATATATATATATATATATATATATATATACATATGTATATATATATTATTAACTTGTTATATGCCTAGATTGTTTACGGTAATTGTATACTTTATGACATTTGCATGTGTATAACTTTATGCAAACCTCACACACACATACACACGCACACACACACACACACACACACACACACACACACACACACACATATATATATATATATATATATATATATATATATATATATATATATATATATATATATATATATATATATATATATATATATATATATATATATATATATATATATATATATATATATATATACTTACATACATACATACATAATTATATTTATATATATATATATATATATACATATATACATATATATATATGTATATATATATATATATATATATATATATATATATATATATATATATATATATATATATATATATATATATATATATATATATATATATATATATATAATACACACACACACACATATGTGTGTGTGTGTTTCAGTGTGTGAGGTTTGCATTAGTTTTACTCCACGTAAAATGTCATAAAGTATGCAAATACCGTAAACAATCTAGGCATATAACCATATTAAAAGTATTAAAACTGAGCAAAAGAGATAAAAAAATCTAGAAGCACTGATGATGAATTCTAAGTAACAGTGGAGCACGACTCTACTGTTATACAGTTGTCTTAATATAATTATACTTTATAGCCACTTTTAGCAATGAATTCAGATGAAAGCTATACTCATTGGCCCGAGTGATCAAACCTAGTTTTACCTCTTCATGCAGAAGAGTAACCTTTGCACAAATAGTAGAACTTCTACATACAACACCGTAATCATTCCCAATTGATTGATGATGCAGACTGTGTACAGATTTGATGCAAGAATTGATCGTGATGGAAAGAATTCGGCTTCATCTTTAGCAGGTCAAGGTAAAACCCTGCATGTTTTGGCCAAGTACATCTAAATATCACCTTTAATAGATGAAGATAGGGACCTAACCATAACCTAACCAGTTGTCGATGTTCCTCTTTCTAATATAGGTCATCTACATTCGTGACTCACTAGAACAGCTCTCTATAGAAGATCCCAGATGATATAAAGAGCTGGGATGGTGAAAATACTTTTTCTTGGTTATTTGCAATTATATATTTTTGTGGTGGTCTTATTGTGCTATATAAGAAATTTTCTAACAATTACAGACCATTCCCCATTCTAACAATGCTCTCTAAGTTCAAAGGAGAACTAACCTTCAAGCCCTCATGCAAATACTTTGAATCTTGGTACTAACTTCCTGATGATAAGGTGCTATTTCTGTGATGCCAGTTTAGACTTAACAGATTTCCTCTAAGAAATCACTAATAATGATTATGAAATTATATTTTCTTCAAATATTCCTAAGCACTGCCTCCAACTTGGTTAAATGTAAGTCTTGTAAAATAAATCTTTGTGATTATAGGCTATATTTGACCTCATTCACTGTTTTCAACCGACAACAATTAAGGAGGTTAGTGTAACTGTTAATGAGCATTGTCCTTTCATGTCAGGTTTTCCACATTGTTATGCTCTGGATTTTTTTTTTCTTTGCCCTTGAAAAGAGCTTAGAACTTAGAACCAAGATAATGCAACTTTGGTTGCAGAGTATATTTTTGTTGTAGAATACAGTGGCTGCCAAGGTTAATATAGATCTAGAATAATTGGTAATTGGTATATAGTCAACAATATTGATTAGCTTATCTTGTACAGTACCAAGTTCCGTTTCCATGAGTGGCTGTGCAGACTACACAATACTTCATTGCTGAATGGCTGAATTTTTAAAGATATTTGTTGTTATCCTGAAATCCAAGCATTCTTCTTTGCATTATTTGAAATGATATCATTAAGTGGTATAAGGAAACATGACATTATTGATATGTATTCAAATACCTACAATCATTCATACACAGCAAGATCCACAATATTTACTTTGGCTTCCTTATTTCTGCTTGCTCTAGCTTCTGTTCCTTCCTCCTTCTTAATCCCCATGTTTCTGTCTGCAGTCCAATAGATCTTTATTTACAGTTTATTCAGCCGTCCTTTGTCACACACTACCCTTGTCACCTCCCTCCATTTCCCCAGCGCTGCTTTTATCCAATTTTATTTTCATCCTCAGCTTCACTCTCTCCCTCCTGGCTTTAAGTAGATCCCATGTGCTTGAAATTCTCTGCCTGTTTTGAATATGAATTTTGAATATGAACTTTTTTATCATGTATAAATAAACCTGTCCCTTCTCTCCCGGCTGAATACCATAGCCTCAATTTTACAAACACTTCCTTCCACTCTCTTACCGTCCTAATAATTACATTACCCAGAATCTGACATTTTTTATTCCTTAGGCTGCAATGAAGTGAAATAGCCTTTTTGGTTATCATTTTACCTATTTTTATAGCCTTGAATTTCATTGACTGGAATATATGTTCCTAGTAGATGTTTACAGTTTTTATCATTCATTTAAGAATTAATATTACGTTTTATTAATTCAGTTATTAATTATCTTTTTACTGCTATGTTTTTGAGTTTCATTTCGAAAGAAAAGTAGTTCACCTTCCATTAATTCGACCAGAGAAACAGAACAACTTAGGATAAACCACTTATCATAAAAGCAAAGAGATTCCCAGTATTCTAACCCGTCCCTTCTTCACAAAATGATTAATTATATGAACGTTGTCTCTTTGAAGGGAGAGAAACCATACAAGTATTTGGTCGTATTGCCTTGCGTCTTTTTTTAAAGACACCATATATGGAGAACCTCAGGAAAAAATGTTGACCCTAACTTTGCTCTGCAATGGCTGACTCTTGCACACTTTGAACAAGTCTCCTATTTCATCTCCCAAGGGTCAGAATAATTATGGTTTTATTTGGTTTACATAAAGATAAATTGTTCAGACATAACTTATCTACAGAAAGTTAGCAAATGCCGATATAATGACCGCTGCCTTTAGCGAAATTATTTTGAACGCTAATTCAGTGTTAAGTCATTTCTATAGATAATTTAATATACAACGCATAATGACCATCTCTAACATTATATCAAGAATCTTACCCGTAAATTAAATAATACCTCAATTTTTCACGCTTGTTCTTTTTCGAGTGTTAGCTTATCTTGTTGTCGGCACAGACTACTTTTATTTCTAATAGCACGTAGATAGCAATAATTAATTTGGGAAATACTTTTTACAATAGTATTCAGTAGATGGTTGCCCAGCTCTTCATCATACATTTTTCATTAATTCCTTAATGACTCAAGTGAATCTATAAACAATTAAAAAACTAACATGTAATTTTTTTCAAAATTAGAGTGGTAATGTGGATTTTGGAAAGTGTCCTTCTTTAATGCTTCGTCTATTTAAAAAAAATATATAAACGAAATTCTTAATATTTCTGTTTTTAGTATTGCATACAAATACAACTTTTATACTATGGATCGGTAAAGATATAAACAAAAGTGTCTTTAAATTCAACAAAAACTTAAAAAAATTTTAAAAATACTTGTGAATGAAAAAACCATTGGCGAACAAATTTATTCTAAATGTGTATATTAACATAATTCTCAGTAAAGGGCAAGAGTAGCGTCACATCCCATAGAAAAGTCAATTTACACTGATTAGATGAACGAAAAATTTCTCAGAAGTACTGTTCTATTAATGAAATTCGCCCAACGATATTCCGCTTCAAGTTTCCCCAAGGTTTCAGGGATGATTTTCTGGTTTCCTGATCTTGACATTGCTTGGGTGCCTCTTATCCTCTGAGACACGGAATTCGAGAAATTTGGTTTCGGGGAAAGTTTAAGCTGGAACAAGTGATGTAATAGATAATTTAAAACTGATGTGCTGCATTCAGGTGGAATACACACGCACACACGTTATATATATATATATATATATATATATATATATATATATATATATATATATATATATATATATATATATATATATATATATATATATATATATATATATATATATATATATATATATATATATATATATATATATATATATATATATATATATATGTATATATATATATATATATATATATATATATATATATATATATATATATATATATATATATATATATATATATATATATATATATATATATATATATATATATATATATATATATATATATATATATATATATATATATATATATATATATATATATATATATATATATATATATATATATATATATATATCTGTATATATATATATATATATATATATATATATATATATATATATATATATATATATATATATATATATATATATATATATATATATATATATATATATATATATATATATATATATATATATATATATATATATATATATATATATATATACATATATATATATATATACATATATATATATATATATATATATATATATATATATATATATATATATATATATATATATATATATATATATATATATATATATATATATATAATATATGTATATCTCTCTCGACTCAGGATACAGTCTCGAAGGCGAAGGGAAAGGGCACCATTATTACAATACGTTTATTATGCCGACGTTTCACGACAATTGCTATAGTCGCATTTTCAAGGCTGCAATGATTAAAAAAACTTCTTACAAAAAATCACATTAAAACATCGATATATAAATTATAAAACAAAATAAAAACGGGGGAATAGGCACAGGACATACCTAAACCGTAGCAGTAACAAGACTAAAACAAAAGAACCCAGGAAGAGCAAGAAAGGACGAGAGAAGAAAAACATAAACAAAATGTTAAGCAATGAACAATTGAACAGAGGTTGTTTGAGTATTTAGTGTTGGGACCGTCTTCCTTATAATAATAGATTCTAATATATTGAGGTCATTTTCATTTTTGGCTTGTCCTATTATAGAAAAATCCTTATAATTAATATCAGTTTTGCACATTTTTACATGGTTTCTTATATTTGAGTGGTCTGGATTAGACAGTTTACATCCAGTTCTGTAGCTTACACCCTTATGATAATCTATGCGAATCCGTAGTAGCCTCCTCTTGCATCCGACGTCAATCCCACGATCACATCCTGGGCAAACATATTTATAAACGATGTTCGAAGACAAGAGATGGCTAAGACGATCCTTGAATTTAAATATCGATCCGATAGTGCGTGGATTCTTGGGTATCAGTTTCAGGTCTACAGCTGCGAACGTTCTTTGAAATATGGCAAGAAATTTCTTCCTAAAGGTGTTGTCATTTAGGTAGGGGAAATTTGCATACATTTTAATTTTCGGTACTGTTGCGATGGTAGGAGTTGGATTCATTCTGGCATTCAACATTTCATAGAGCCTTCTGGAGACTAGCCTCGTAGGAAAACAGTTATTCCTGAAATAAGTAGTTAAGAATGTAATTTCAACATGAAACATGGCCCAGGTTGAGGAATGAGTAAAAGCCCTATGTAATAAAGTTGAAATAGTATTCATTTTGAAGTTGAAAAAACAAGAACTATAGAAATTCATACCCAACCCAAAAAGTACTTTTTCGGAATACACCCGTATAGAAGCCCTTGTTGTCTCTGGAGACAAGGACATCGAGGAAAGGGAGCTTATTATTCGTCTCCTTCTCCAGAGTAAACTTAATGTTAGGATGCTGGCTGTTAACAAAATCTAAAAACCGTTCTGGGTCGTGCTCGTGTCGGAACAGAGCAAACGTGTCGTCTACATACCTCCGGTAAAACAAAGGAAGGCAGCTCAGGGGACAGTTATCCATGATGCCCTCCTCCAGCTAAATTTTTGGTACCACTTCTAGAACCTCTAACAAAAAAATAAGTTCTCTTTAACCAATTCTGCTCAGTTCAAAGATGAAATCATTATTCAGGATTCAGATTTATTTATGGCTAGCCTTGACATTGAATCTCTCTTTACCAATGTTCCAGTTACAGAAACCACTGAAATTATCTTAAATCATTTGTTCCCTGACCCTAACTCTAGTTTTAATCATTTTAACCGAACATTATTTAAACAATTTTTAGAATTGGCCATGCTGGACACGGCCTTTGTTTTTAATGGTACTCTGTATAAGCAGGTGAAGGGGGTTGCAATGGGGTCGCCTCTGGGACCCACTTTGGCGAATATATTCATGGTCTCCCTGGAGGAGGGCATCATGGATAACTGTCCCCTGAGCTGCCTTCCTTTGTTTTCCTGTGTTCTTTTGTTTTAGTCTTGTTACTGCTACGGTTTAGGTATGTCCTGTGCCTATTCCCCCGTTTTTATTTTGTTTTATAATTTATATATCGATGTTTTAATGTGATTTTTTATAAGAATTTTTTTAATCATTGCAGCCTTGAAAATGCGACTATAGCAATTGTCGTGAAACGTCGGCATAATAAACGTATTGTAATAATAGTGCCCTTTCCTTCGCCTTCGAGATATATATATATATATATATATATATATATATATATATATATATATATATATATATATATATATATATATATATATATATATATATATATATATATATATATATATATATATATATATATATATAACTTTTTAATGTTTCTGTGTGTCTGAATCTCTGTCTCCCACCAAAAATAAAATACCTGCATTTAACTATTGTAGTTCTAAACTAGTCCATGCTTACAACTTTTCACAAAGAATTTGGTGTCTGTATTACAGTTTACACTGTCATTGTCTTCCATGGGAGAAACTATTATAAAGCAATGTAATTATACTGTTACATAGAATACCTTAAGACAAGAACAAGGAAAGTGGATGTTAGCCACTCACTGCATTATTTCTTTCAGCTAGATAACAGATAGATTTTTAGCTGTTACTTTCAGTCATCAGGGACATGGCAGTCAACATACCAGATGATCCCAAATCAATCAATTTTACACTTTTAAACTAATAGTACGAAAAATGAGATATCAGATTATAGCGCCCTCGTGAGCGGGCTTACACACACCTACATTTAAAATTTCCTTTATCCCGTGATGACTAATTTGTGAGAGAAACCATGGGGTCGAGAGAAACAACTTCTCCCGTACATCTTTTGTGCATATATCTCCATTGTCATTACTGTCATGATCTATGTATTATTACCATTGTATGTATTGTTATGCCAGCTTTCCAACCATATATGTATGATCTTCCGTCAAATGTTCTGTATCATTCCGTATGTATATTTCTATCTGTGAATAAACACAGATGCTTGAATTTGATCCCTTTCTTGACCTGTCAGAGGTCGGGAGCTACAATGCGTCTCACACGAGCTACTGACCTGCGTGAAAGTTTTGTAAATATACCAGTAAACAGTAGTCTCCGTATCTTACTAGTACCTCACCTCACATTGGTGACCCAGGAGAGATGCCTGACCAAGCCAGCAGCAATGATCCCAACATCATCAGCGAAAACCTCACAGCCGCCTCCATACGCCTACTGCCCTTCACACCCCAGAGGCAAGGTTCTTCAGGGTGGAAACGATTCTCCGCACAAAGAAAATCACCTAGGCGATGCCCAGAGCAAATGGTGTCCTTGAATTTCTGTCGGACGATGTCTTCGAGCAGATAGCAGGATAACTTAAAGAATTAGATGTCCCCAACATCTACGACCTACTGGAGGACCAGCTAAAGTCATCCTTCAACATGCCACCCTCCCAGACAGCCAAGAAGCTCCTCAAGCAACTGTGGGGCCTAATCACGCTGCCTGCCAAGGGTGGCTAGCCCGAGTTATCCTTGGACCTCATGAGGGAGGTGGTCCTACACAACTACCTCACCAGACAGTAGCAGCTATTCCCAAAACCTCCACTGTGCCCATAGAAGAGTTCCTAATCATGGTCGATGAAACTCATACAGCCCACAGGGCAGTGGACCCCTCACAACCAGTAGCAGTAGTAGCAGCACCACATTGGACCAAGCAGACAACAGACAAGGAATCAGGCAGTGAGGCAGAAGAGCCAGGCGCCCCCATATACAAAAGAAGCCTCCCCAAACAATTCAGCAAAGGGAAGTTTAAGCAGAAGAAACAAGAACCTCCAGAGGGCATATGTTTTTTCCACTTGGAGTTTGGAAACAAGGCCCGAAAATGTGACAAAAGCTGCCTATTCTCAAAAAACATACAGTAGGGTCGCGCACGTGACCATCCATTATTAACGTCAGTGGTGAGCAGACCGGTTGCCTCGTAGGAGAAGCTGTGCCTGCTCAGCGCTGTCTTTCTTCCAGGTACGAAATAAAAGGACCTACGTGCTTCTTTCTAAAAGACGAAAGATCTGACACGGAGTTCTTAGTGGACACTGGAGCATACAGATCATTTATCCCAGCCAGCCCGAACAAACAACTCAACCCCACTCCCCCCACCAAACCTCCATGTATCGATGGCCAGCGGGTCACCACTGACAATGTACGGAAGGCAGGAGATAAAAATTGCTTTCAACGAGAAAGGCTATGACTGGTCCTTCATCACAGCAGATTTGACGATGGTGTTGTTAGAAGTGGATTTCCTAACAGTGCACAACCTACTGGTTGATGTAGCAGTTAAACAGCTGATCCCAAGAACAGCACCAACATCATCTCCTCAAAAGCCAAGCAGACGTACCACAACCAAACCATCAACAAGTCAATGAGAACAACTAATATGCCCCATAGCAACCAATGTCCCACTGCCAGAAATGAGAGAACTTTTACAGGAATACGAAGATGTATTAAAGGAAGACCTGAAGCACAACTTAACAAACCAGCAAAACATACCATCCAGCACCACATAGAGAGGGAAGATTCCCTGATCTACTCACGATTCAGAATGCTGGCCCCAGAGAAGCTCACCTTCACGAAGAAGGTATTCAAAGAAATGGATGAAATGGGAATAAGCCAGAAAGCCCCCAGCCCATGGGCATTGCCCCTACACATGGTACCAAAATTTGAAGAAACATGGCGCCCCTGTGGAGACTACCGATGGGTAAACGTCAAAACAACCAGACAGATACCCACTACCAAATATAGCATGCATAACAAACCAAATGAACGGAGCAAAAATCTGCATGAAAACTGATCTGCAAAAAGGGTATTTCCAAGTCACGGTTGCAAAAGAAGATACCGAGAAAAAGACCGCAGTCATCACCACCTTAGGCACCTGCATATTCAATTACAGCTGTTTCAGACTCCGTAACTCAGGAGCAACATTCCATAGACTGATGGACGAACTGCTCGGGAACCTTCCATTCTGAGTGGTCTATGTCGACAGCATACTAATCTTGAGCCCAAAATTAAAACAACATCTCAAAGATGTTAAGAAAGTGCTACAGATACTAAAAGAAAAAACTCATTGTGAGGGAAGACAAGTGTGAATGGGCAAAGAAAACAGCAGAATTTCTGGGACACCAAGTGAGCCCATAAGGCATTAAACATTTGCCATAAAAAGTAAGAGCAATAACAGACTTCTCCAAACCAACAGCAGTGAAATCAGTAGCATGGAAAAAAGCCAGGAAAACATTTTATTTAACTAATAAAAACTTGAATTCAGCAAGCATAATATTCTCAAATTACTGTATGATGAAAGGTTTTTACAAATTCCTAGAATTTTAGAGCTTTTCAACATAAATGTTGTTTCCAGTAATTTTAATGTTAAGAGCTTAGTAGTAAAAAATTCTCCTAAAGATGTTTTTGGCTGCATCTATGAAATTCCTTGTAAAAAGTGTGATAAAATATATTATGGACAAACTGGAAAATCACTTTCACAACGAATCAAACAACACCAATATTCTTTGAGAACTGGCCAAATATCGAATGCATTATTCGTACATATAAGATATTTAGATCATCCTATTAACTGGAGTAAAGCAACATCTTGTCCCGTGCAACGACACAGTTAAAAGGAATATCACTGAATCTTGTTTTATCAAATCAAATAATGAAAGTGTTCTAAATTTAAGTCTTGGTTTGTTTAAACTTCATGCCTTCATAATTAAAAAAGTTGTTGATAAATATATGCAAAATTAATATTAATTTTTATACATGTTTCTGCAGTGTGAATGGGTAAGGATTAATTTCTCTTATGGTTAAGTATACGAGTATATGCCATATATATCCCGAAATATCTTCAAATCTACGCATATGGTAGGCTCGTATATATCATATAGAATATAGGTAATATATATATATAGATATAGGTCATATATTTATATATATTATGGTATATATATATATTATATATATAGATTATATATATATATATAATATGTTCTTATATATATATATATATATATATATTTATATATATATATATATATAACATACTTTATATATATATATATATATATATATATATATATATATATATATATATCTTTATATAAATATATATTATATATAAAAATATAAAATGTTTTACTGATGGAGCTATATATATATATATATATATGTGTGTGTGTGTGTGTGTGTGTGTGTGTGTGTGTGTATGCTTAAAAATTACAGACATGCACGTGACTTCAGTGTGTAAAATCTAATCCACAAAATGACAAGCAGAGTTCAGTACTAAGTATATATATATATATATATATATATATATATATATATATATATATATATATATATATATATATATATATATATATATATATATATATATATATATATATATATATATATATATATATATAGTATATATGTATATATATATATATATATATATATATATATATATATATATATATATATATATATATATATATATATATATATATATATATATATATATATATATATATATATATATATATATATGTATGTATATATATATATATATATATATATATATATATATATATATATATATATATATATATATATATATATATATATATATATATATATATATATATATATATATATATATATATATATATATATATATATATATATATATATATATATATATATATATACTCTATATATATTGTATACATGTGTGTATTACATTTTCGTTAAACTCTTTCTACCTGTCTATATGTTTGTAACATATATGGGATACATTTTTTTCTGATAACCTTTGGAAGCACATGCAATTTTTTCTATTGTTATACAATAAGTCTATCTTTTTCAAGTAAACTCATTATATTTTATTAACAACCTATTATGATAATTCACAATAATATGAAAATCTGTTAGTTTTGCTAAACATGAGTATACCACGTCGGATTTTTTTTTTTTTTTTTATTTTTTTACATCACGACATTGACGAAAAACTATAGATGCCGCATGAAAAGATAGGAATTGTCAGGTACAACAAACCTTTCTGAACTCACAACTTGTTAAGGATGAAGCGATATGTTGTGCTAACCATAAGAATGTCTGTCGTATTATATACTGTGTTTCCAATTAACAGTTTTTTGCAAAGGTTTCTGGGATATTTTTAAACAATATCTTTACAGTTTTTTTGCGAGTCTTTCACGAAAGCTTCACTCAATTTTTGTCCAATTACTCAAAACAGATCCAATATCTTTCTATTTCAAGAATGCATGATGTGAAACCTTTGTAACTATTTTCGAAGATTCTCACATACTAACTCTTTCGCAAGAGCTTTGCTTTTTAGTGATTTCTGAATTTCGTATTCTCCAGAGGTCTTTTATCTTAATTATTTTCCCCCTGACAGCTATCATTACTTTCTGAGCAAAAGGCGAGAAATGTTATATCTTATCCTAAAATTAGAATAATGATTATTGACAATATTACGACTCTTTTTGCGTATATTTTGCAAGTATATAGTATGGTAAATATTCAAACTTACACGTATGTCAGTGTGTGTGTGTGTGTGTGTGTGTGTGTGTGTGAAGAGAGAGAGGAGAGAGAGAGAGAGAGAGAGAGAGAGAGAGAGAGAGAGTGGTTAGTCATGTGTTAGCTTACCCTGAAGGTTTAAATCGTTTACTTACTTCGTTTTCGAATAAAAGGTTCGATGTTGACCAAAGAAGAAGAAAGTATAATTCTTTAAGTCATTTTTTATAAGGTGAACTAAGAGCAAACCCTGGAATGAGAATAACTGTTGAACTTTTGAAAAATCTACTTACACATTTTGCATAGGTTATTAACACTGAAAAAGATAATACTATTCCTCTGTTATTTTGGTGGCAGCTTCTATCGTGAGATTTTTAAATTCCTAAAACATTTTCTTGTGATTCCAGTGATATAGAGACGTCGAGCAATAAAAAAAACTCCATCAAACGCAACAGCAAGAGTCTCTTAGTGTTGAAAAATCTTAGAAATTTTGCACTGGTTGTTAACAATAAAGCAGACAATACGATTTCTCTAGCATGTTAGTGACAGCTTATATAATATAAGGATACAGAGTACATGTGACCGCCACAGCCACTTTAACAAATGTCATATATATACTGCATATGCATATGACTCGTACAACCATCAGCATACACTTTCATAGATTTATAATGCAAGGTTGCAATGGAGAGAGGGCAAACTGCATACAGATGTTCACCCAAAAATCTAGTCACTGCTTGCTACTTGGCGCCTTTAATACCTACTTCATGTGAAGTTCTTTCAAGTGATTTATTATTTCTTGTCAGAAAATATTAGTTTTGTGTTTATTCGGGTCGACACACACATGGCTCGTCCAGATACACGTGTAAAACAGGTGCATAAAATTCACTGACAATGAAAAGGAAACAACTTGAAATGTTAGGTAATCGGGCATTTTTACTTTAAATAGCATCTCAATGAAAAACATCTGGAACAAAATAGGTTTTCTTACGACCTAAATAGACAGGATAAATTTGGTGTTTTCCTGAGTTGGTGTTAACTATAAACAAAGATCTCACTTCTGTTTGAAAAGTGATGTAAGATCCATTTAACTGCATTCTGAAATAAATATAACCTTAGTAATAGAGAAATATTTTTCCCAGTTTAACTATATCTCAGTATGTAGACTTTATTTATTCATATAACTAAAGGGAAACCTAACTTCAATGCCGTTTTGTGCAAGAAAAAGTAAACAAGCTACATTACTTACTGGATAATTTGATCTATTCAAATTAATGTCGTTAAATATCTCTGATATGCTTAAAGCTACAGTATGTGTGTATGTATGTGTGTGTGTGTATGTGTGTGTGTGTGTGTGTGAGAGAGAGAGAGAGAGAGAGAGAGAGAGAGAGAGAGAGAGAGAGAGAGAGTAGTCTAAACAGACAGAGTTCTGTGGGGCGTAGTTTATAGTATGTAATGACTTGAGAAATTATTCATATATACAAAATATTGTTGTAATATCTCTTCTATACTTTGAAATTACTGGCTCAGAAATTAACGCTAAAGATAAAAGATTTTGGGTGTAATGACTTAGATTCCTGTCCTAAGCTGCAATTTTAAGGTGTGTTGGATGGGTTAACAACAACCCACTATTTTGTTTAAACGATTGTATCATGCCAGCTTCATAAATTTACCAATAAATTTCAGTTAAGAATAATGAGTGATTTAACCATACGGCGCCTGAAAGTCTTTAAGATGTTTTCAGCTGCAATTAGTGTCAATCTATACTTTGTGTATATAACGCCCCTCGTTTTGCGATACCTTCTTAAAAGTTCAGTTTTCGTTTTCTGGTAATTTGTTCCTAACATCATTAATATCGTCTACTTTAAATGGGAGAATGAGTCAAATGCTAAAAAGGGGTCTTTGGACGTTAAGATATGAATGCGACTTTTCTGATCTTACTTTGTCATGATAACACTAGATTGCAGCTAAGTTTTTTGTTGCATCAACATACCTATCATTTCAATCTCTATTGGCAGGTTATTTTCAATCCAAGGTTCGAACAGTGGTCGTATTGTCTTCTGCATATCTATCTATCCATCTATCTATCTATCTATCTGTCTACACACACACACACACACACACACACACACACACACACACACACACACACACATATATATATATATATATATATATATATATATATATATATATATATATATATATGTGTGTGTGTGTGTGTGTGTGTGTGTATATATATGTTAATGGCTTTCCTGGGTCAAGAAGGGCCATCTTTTATTGGTGAATCTGTTTTAAGAACAGAATCAATCATCTTACTTCTTTAAGATGTGAAGATGTGTGTGGTAACTATGGCTCATCCCTGGATCAGCAATCCCTTCTCTTTTGTCGACTTCTCTCACTAAACCTATTTTTACACAAAGGCCTACTGGAATCAAACACTGACAAGCAAAACTAGACTTTATTGACCAATTTAACGAAAGTAACTCAGCAAAAGCTACGGTCATGAAATGGAGTGATTCACACACCCTATCAATGGAAAACATAACTAGAGGAGATACTGTTTCATGAAAAAGCATGATAATTCTTTACCAAACAATACTAGTGAATAAAACCCTGGTCATCAAACAAAGTAATAAGGTCATAATTATTCGAGACCACAATATATGTCATATAGTATGTACGAGTAAAAACACCACTTCCAAATATTCGTCTTCTCAGGACGAAACTCGAATTCCTGTTGAAAGAAAAATGTCTAGTGGAGCATTAAATGGGAAAATTCATTATGTAGACATCGATTCAGTTTATGTCATTCTTATTATCAGGGTTTTTCCTCTAAAGTCTGGAAAAGATATAAATGTCACTTTGATTTGTTACTTACTTTTTCTATGGGCCAGATAATGTATCTTCATAGTTAGTGCTTCTTTAAACACTACACCAGGCTAAAAGCATCATATCAGCCACCCAAGATCGAGGCAGTCTCCCATTTTGAAGAGTCACTGTTCCTCTCATAAATATCCCATGGGAGACCGCACACACATACACACACACACACACACCCCACGGAACCTGGGCATTATTCCGGCGGATCAGTTCAACGTTCTATCATGCTGTTCCCATGCACTTTATCATTGACAGGCCCTTTTTGCGCTTTTAGCATTTTTTTATTTACCAGGCCAACTAGTTCTCCCTGCTGACCAAAGTCAATCCAGACTATTTTTAGGAGCTAGGACCACCTACTTTCTGGACATCCTTAGCCCAGAACAATAACTGTCCAATCAAAAGTTCAGTGAGGGCCAGCTCCACAATCATAACAAACTGTCTGCACTAGATACGAAAATTATATGTCTCATATACATGTTTGTTATTCAATAACAGTTCATTTATGGAATGCAAAACTTTGAAGTCTTGCATTCTTGATGGTCTAAATATTCTGGACGGCTTGCAATTGTACCAGCCCGCTACTTTTCACATCTGGTCCTGGTGATCCAAAATGCTGAATAAACGACTGAAGCAAGCCCATGTTGAATGCGGTGCTCAATGAGTCTATTTTTATTTTGCACCAAAAAAGATGTCATTCCCAGCAAAGATGGTGATTTGAAAACGTCCTGCCCGACATCCTCCAAAAACCCTGGATCCTCTGATGAAGGTGCAGAAACCTGCAGGTCCATATCACAGACGGCCCCCATGTCTAACTTGTATCAGTTGAGGCTCATAGAAGTCATTCATCAGACGCTGCTGCGTGGAAGTGGTGTATAACGTAAGTTGGTCATGTCGACAGTCAACAGCCTAAAAGGTATCTAGTCTGACCATCCTATGCCATACTATTAGAGATGAATTTAAAACCACTAGGGAAAAGATAAATATGATTCGCTGATGAAACAATTCCAAGTTGCTTCATTTCATGAATTTTACAAACAACCCTCTATCAGGCACACTAACCTTAAGATACTATCCATATAAATTCTTTCCAGTAAAAATTATCTGAGAACCCTACCAATATACTGAATTCATTAAAGGCAATTCTAAACATCTGAGGGGTAAAATATCTCGTAAAGTCATCAAAGTTTTACCCTGGTTAGCAAATACTGTCGATACCTGCTCAGTCCTCAGCAAAATAGCAGTTGACATCTTGGCAATCACTCCTATTATCATAACAACTACAATTACCAATTGCACAGCCCTCTTACTCCTTCTAGAAGAGGACTGAAAAATCTAAATTTGGAAGTCATATTAAAGTGTTCCTAATCCTATCCTAAAACCTAATTGATTTACCCAAACCTGTATCAGATCAGACAAATTCCGTCTGATGTACTAATTACCCCGAAACAAAAAATCCTAAGTAATGAAACTTTACTCTATAACTCTATACTCAAAGATATTGCCTCAGACGACTACCATACATCATAATATTCTTAAAAATAACACATGGGCCTAACCTCACTATGAAATTAGCCCATGCCACGACTTCCCAAAGTCATGTGAATGCGAGACAAAAGCAAGGATCTCTTAAGATACCCGATCTCGAAACGCGAAAGAAAAAACAAACGAAAAAGAAATTCATATAGCTATAAAACTCTACGGTATTTTGCACTTAATTTTAACTAAGTATTGCAACACATACAAGCAAACACTGAACTCGGACAGTTAAAGATTTGTATAACTCTATGGACTAACGTCCTCCCCAGTTAAAAGAACTACAAGTTACGCCCATTTACAGCCCATTAAAAAAGACAAAGAGGGAGAAAAAAAGAGAGAAAAAGAAACGATCATAACCACAGTACAACCCAGGAATTAACCCATACGATTCCCATTACACTGTCTTTTTAATTTTAGATATATGTGTCAACCGAGACACACCCGTGTTCTCATCCAGAACAACCAATCTATTCCCCTTCTTTGCTTCTACTATGAGGAAAGGACCTTAAAATTTAGGACCCAGCTTATAGTTCAACTGATTCCTGACATTTATTTTCATAAAAACCCTATCTCCCACAGCAACTTTAAATCTATCTGGCTTTGCATTGCTCCTATCTACCATATCTCGCATTTTCATTTCAAGATTCTTAGCAAGACGTTCATATCTCTCTTTCGCTGTGCAAACAAGCACCCTGATTGTTTTATCACCCGATGGAATAGGCAATAAATCGAACGCACCCCTCGCTGGTTAACCAAACAGCGCCTCATTGGGAGACATGCTAATGGTATCACTAACTATTGTATTTATACTATGTTGCACCTGTGGAATATATCGATTACAATTTACGTCGTCACCCCTACGGTCATCCGAAGAGCTTCAGTGACCTGCCTATTTGCGGCAAAAATGACTATGTATCAAAACCAGAAAGAACCTTACAACATAAAAAATTTGCTTGTTTTGCCTTATAATAATAATATGAAAGATATCCCTTATATTCTTAAAATTTTGGTGTTAATGCCGCATTTAAGAACAATAAAAACAATGAAAAATGTACTTATCAAGAACTCCCCTGACAATACTAACGGGTGTGTATATAAAATTCCGTGTAAGTCTTGTGACAACTTTTATATTGGGCAAACCGAGAAAGCACTGGAAAAAAGAATTGAACAGCATAAGAAATGTGTGAGATATGCACAGGGGAACAATGGTATAAATATATTTGTACATGTTAGTGAGAACAATCATGCTATCAACTGGGAAGGGGCAAAAAGGATTGTACATTCTAATAATGCACTGGAAAGGAATATCATTGAATCTTGCCTTGTAAAAGAAAGTTACAACCATGATATAAATATCAGCCAAGGGATGCATAAACTTGATCCTTTAATATCAAAAGAAATATGTAAATTGTTTAAACTTTAAGGTAGGCAGTAGAGATGTATGAAAATAGGATTGTCATATTTGTAAATACAGTACGAGGGTAGTAGTGTTAATGAGTTTCCAAACTCCGCCTCCGTGACACCTGTCAGGTGTGGATCTGAGGTGGCGTATGGTTTGTTTATCAGCATTGTCCCCTGAGAGTCGGTCCCGGACGATTCATCCAAAGACAATTGGTCCAATGATGATTGGTCCAAAATCAATTGGTCCAACAGATTATTGGTCCAAATCCAATGGATCAATAGGATTATTGGTCCAACAGCATTATTGGTCTAAATCCAATTGATCCAATGGGACAATTTGTCCATTAAATTTTGACCTTTGCAAGTGACCTGGATATTCGCAATTGCGATTGAAAGCACAGATCATCATACTTGGATGGATGTAGAGGCTGATAAAATTGCCTACCTTATTAGTCAAAAGGTTTCAACTATTTATGTTAAAAGGTTGAAAACAAATAAAACTGCCATTTCATTACTTTTTATTCAGAAAAAATCTAATTGTTTTACTTTAGTGATATAAACTGTAATACAGTACATAAATAAAAACTGCCATTTCATTACTTTTTATTCAGATAAAAAAAAATCTAATTGTTTTACTTTAGTGGTATAAACTGTAATACATTAATTAAACGATAAAAATAAATTTGATTTATTACATGTCAGAATTTAAAACCTTAGGTTATGAGCTAGCGCTCGTAAAAATCTAAAATTTCATCAATTCTTCTCTCAGAAAATACAGTTAAAATTCTTTGTTCAACGTTCAGCATCTTTTTTTTTTTATTTACGTTTTTATTTCTCCACGAACAATGCATTCCATTTCGTCCTCCACATTCTTTTGTTCATTTCTCAACTCACTAATTAGTTTGAAGAGCCCGACATGGGCTGAGCCTAGTAACACTTCCAAACGTCTATGCCACGCTTTTACTTTATTTTGTGTTCGTGTACACTAGCTTCTGCTCGATCATACACTGACCATAATGCAGGGGGGCAAAGTGGAGGATTTCTCACTTCTTGACCTCGTAACATTCGCCTAACTTATCCGCGAACGTAATTTTCATCGAAATAATTTACAACATCCGTCGCCTCATCAGGAATAGTTTGTTTTAGTTGCAACCAGGCATCCTTAATTTCGTTTGCAGGTAAAAACGCAAGTGCTGCCATTTGCCTGATTTTCAAGGATAAATTTTCATGAGTTCCGTATTAATTTTTTTAACCTGAACATATAACTTTTCTGTAAATATTCTGACCGAGATGAAAAAAACAGCCTTTCTGTTGAGTGCCAATTGCACTGATTACTCCAATTTCAAAATCGGTGATAATCATTTCAGGAGAAAGGTTGATATCACTTTCAGCAGCATAGTCGAGAAGATCCTGGAAAACCTGCACATAACATTCAGTGTTTTTTTTCGTGTCATTAGCACATGAACTAGAGGTAGGATGCGACTTCTTTCTTGCGGTCCAACTGGAGCATGAATCGTGTACAGTTGTTTAAAGAGTGTTGGAACGGTCTTAAACGTTCCATCCATTATCCAAAAATGAGCGTCTTTGAGTTTTTTGACATTTGAATGGGTCCATGAATAACAATATTTTATCATCTCCAATGTTGGATTCACTAACTAGAAAAAATGTCTCATTGAGAGTGTTTTTTATATTCGTCTGGAATAAACATATCTTGTAAATCACTTGGTTCTTGGAGTCCTTCCTTCGTACTCTTCTAATCATTTTGCTGATAGTCTCTTTTGACCCTATATATGGCACAACAGATGGATCTAGTTGACTAACTACATCTTGAATAATTTGGCATGGTTTATCACTGGTGATACTAGCTTTTCCTTAATTGCATTTTGGCATTTCACTACATGAACACGACTTGACTCAGCAGCTCCACAAGTGTGTTCTCTTTCATTTTTCAAATAATGGCAGTTATCTTCAAAGTGCGTGTTTGCTGTGCCTTTACATCCTCTTTTTTCACATCTCCAGTAATATGTATCTTCTCCAGTTGTCTTCTTAGTCCTTTTCGAATGTAGCGTATACAAATATCCATTAACTGAAAGTTTTTCTCTTCCTCTTTCGGAAAGTACCGTGTCACATACAGTTGGCTCCATGGTAAGGGCTTCAAGCGTTAACTAAATGTTTTTGAAAATAACAAAGCATGTACATATACCTATAGGACGTCCTAATTACTGTTTGTTTACATGAACAAAGTATCTCCTTTGATGTTAACAAGTCTGACTTGGCAATATGGAAAGGTCGTTTCATTAATTATGCTATTGTTTCATTATCGTGCTATGGTAACAGAAACCAAGAAGGAAATTTCATTTTGTGGACTAATTTTCATTAAATAAACATTGGACCAATAATTCCTTTGGATCAATTGGTATTGGACCAATAATCCCGTTGGACCAATTGATTTTGGACCAATCGTCTTTGGACGAATCGTCATTGGACCAATCGTCATTGGACCAATCGTACCCAACCTGAGAGTATATTGTGATTTTTAGCCAAATGAGTTTTGAAAACCAAATTCCTACCTCGACACCGGCCTGAGTGGGATATGTAGCCCTAACGGCTGTGTATGTTCGTCAGTACTGTTCTTGTACTATATATATTTGTGACTTTTCATACTCTGTATTGTCCTTCGTCAATGGCTTGGAAATAAAGTCGAAACCAGTCAGGACCTACACCTGTAGTTCTTATTTTTCACCTGTGTAACATGTGATATATATATATATATATATATATATATATATATATATATATATATATATACATAATCATATATATATATATATATATATATATATATATATATATTTTACATACATATACAAGATAGATAGATAGATAGATATGTCCAGAAGACAGTACGAACGTTATTAACATTCAGTTGAAAATAACCTGCCAATAAAGATTGAAATGATAGGTGTGATGATGCAACAAAGTACTTAATCATGCAATCTAGTATTATGACAAATTTGTCAGAAAAGTTACATCATTTCTTAACGTCGAAAGACCCCTTTTAGCATTTGTGTCGCCATTTTCACATATATATATATATATATATATATATATATATATATATATATATATATATATATATATATATATATATATTGTATATATATATATATATGTTATATATTTCTACATTTTATATATACTATTGCCTCGAGTCATCAAACGGAAATGAACAAATCCTGCCACTGTTACTGCCATTGTGGTATACCAGATCCGTCACTAAACATATCCGTCATTGAGCTCAAAAGCTCGTAAATAAACGAGAAAGTATCAGACTGGAAACATTTTCCTCGCCAGTGAGTCTATTTTATTTAATGTTTATCTTAGTTATGCATTTCTGTAAGCAGGGGGAGTGCAGAGCATTTCCCCACTGACATTCATATTAACACCCGCTTCCGTGGCCAAATCTCACCACAAGCTCCATAACCTAGGAACCCCCCTTCCAACTCTCTCTCTCTCTCTCTCTCTCTCATATCTATTACAATTCCATCCTCTCATTGGCACGTGTTGCATCCCTCACTGTTATCTGTCACGGGAGAGCAACAGGCACCTTATTAGATTCAAGTTCCTATTGACCATCCTGAATTCTGATCTCTCGTTTAGTGATGAAATTATATCGGCTTTACCTGATGAATATGGTTGCCTATGATCCAGTTACTTCCTCTCGTTATTTCCTTACTGAATCTTCACTGGTATCGATGCAGTTTCCTTCTACTACTTTCAGTCCTGGGACGTAAGTAAAACAGACTTCTGTCTAACATGAAAAACATTTTTCTTCAAGCTTTAACCAAATATTGTAGTGTTACAGCTGGTTGGTGTTACAAAAGAGACCAATAAAACTCTATAATTCAGTACGTTTCCTGTTTTTCCCACTTGAAATTGCAGCTTTCGAATGTAATCATATTACCAAACTGTTCCTCCAAAGATCTCAATAAACGTCCATTTGGCATGACATACGTTTGCTAATCAGTCATGATAAGAGATAAAGAGCCAATCTCCAATCAAGGGTCATCTGTTTGATTAAGCATTAGCGCTAAGCTGATCATGTTTTGATTAAGTGTCAGGCGCCATAGTAATTACACAATCATGCTGATGTATCGGTCATTGCTATGATACTTAAAGGCAATTAATATCACAAAAAAGGGTATATGATTCAATAAGTATCTTGGGATTATAGTGAACATACAATAGCCTAATGGCAGAAATTGATAATATTATTACTAGAAATAATCAGCCTACAGTAAAAGCGTGAGTTTACTTTACAGAAACTCGCTGTCTTAAAAACTAAAAATATTTGATTTTAGAAACGTAAAGATAACGTCAGTTTACCGTCTATAGCAGATTATGAGATAAAACTTTAAATGAGGAGGCCTGTCTTATTCACGCATGATTTTATTTTATGTACGAAAGTATTAAGTGACCCTAACGACCGTATTTTATAAGGCAGAATATAAAATTTAGTTATTTATATTTAAAAGATACAAGAGTTAGAACTATTTCACCTTTATAAAATATCTGTCTTATTCTTACGCTTGTTTTTTTCATCAACGCTTAAATGTAACCTTTACCAAAGGTAGAAGTAGAAATCTTTTTAATCAATAAAAGACATTAGGTTCCCTTTCTGGCTTGCAATATTTAACTATTAGCGGTAAAGAATGTTGATAAAAGTTTCCATCTATTATAAAAAAAGAGAATATATTTCATCTAGAATTTGAAGATGTATTCATCTGAACGAGTGAAAATAACATCAACAATAATAACAAAAACCTTCTATGCCCATAAAGTATTTTGTTAGTCTTATGACAAAATAGGCATGACTCATTAGATAGAGATGTATATGTGTTCGTCTGTGTGTGTGTGTGTGTGTGTGTGTCTGCTTAAATAAAGAGCAGTGGAAGAGAGAGAGAGAGAGAGAGAGAGAGAGAGAGAGAGAGAGAGAGAGAGAGAGAGAGAGGGTAAGGGTTAAGCGTGGGACACATGAGGGTATAAAATATAAAAAGAAAAGAATGAAACAGCAAAAAATGAGGGGCATACTTGAAAGGGAATCAGTCGCTTGAAAACACAAGCAACTCATGCAATGAATCGTGACTGGTCTTGTTAACTTGCTTAAGGTTGCATGACAAAGGCGATAAACTCCAAGAAAATCTTCAGTGCTTCCAAGACATCTGAGAGAAGCTTCGCTTTATTTTATCTTTTTTTTTATAGAAGGGGAACAGGAAAGAAAATTATAAGCCTCTTATGGGATGAGTGACGCATTAGATCTTTTTTGTTGCAAAGGAAGAATTTGCAGGTATTTTTTCATCTTCAGTGCATGGTATATATATATATATATATATATATATATATATATATATATATATATATATATATATATATATATATATATAAATATATATATATATATATATATATGTGTGTGTGTGTGTGTGTGTGTGTGAAATGTAATGTCTGTACTAGCATGCGAACTAAAACCTATGTATGCATGGCGTCATAAACGATCTATCTAACACACTATTTACAGACACTAACTATAAATCAAAACAAATAATCAAATTATGGTTCTCATTAAAAATCTTTGATAGTTAGTGCGTGAAGGGTAAGACAAGTTAGCAATATAATGAAATATATGTGAAGTAGTAACTGACGTTATGAATTTCATACAAAAGATAAGAGCAAAAAAATAATAGCACATTTTAGTTAGGTGAGTTAAAGACAACGACAGACACGACATTTATTATCTCAGTAAGTTGTCATCATTACAATAAAACACCTTAAATGTTCGTAACATGAAGTGGTGGGAAATTCACTAAACATACTGCAAGGCCTTTGGAGGGCAATTTTATGTGATAACCAAAAGCAATTGATCATCATTTTTTAAAATATAGATTTCATATGTGATTTCTTTAAATATTTGCTTTTAACTGTTCTTTATGTTTTTTTTCTAGGAAATGAAAACGAAATCTGGCTCAGTTTCTCCATGTATAAGTGAGAATGACAACACAGTTATGTAAGGGAAAACAAATACTTTTTTTTAATAATAACTGTCAGGTACAGCTGTAACCAGTATTACCACGTCTAAGAGATACTTCGATAAAATTATTATTATTATTTTAATAACTGCCGTAAGTATAATCGCATGAATATATAACTTACAAAAGAGACAACAAAAGAGTTCTGTTTTACATCTTAGAAAATTCCAAAGAGAATTTTTAAAAACTCTGGGTAGCTCCCATTTGCAACACGAGGTAAAGTGCCATTGTCGAGGCCTCTGTGGAATACTTATTATTATGCTTTACATACTAAAGGAAGCCCAGTATGGTCCTCAGTATACCGTGGTAATCTATTGTTTCACACGACGTCTAAAGACTGACCGAGTTTTGTACTTTTCATATCAGGATCAGAGAGAGAAGGGGATGGGGGGGAAAGGGGGAGGGATGGGAAAGAGATATTAAAAGAGTGTATGGATAGATGGGGGGACAGACAGAAATCAAGTCTTCAGTAACGTAATATTGAAAACAAGAAAAATTGTTTTAATCAACTAACATGATCATATTTCTTTCTGCTCATAAAACGAAGCCAAGAAGTAACGTCTTATATGAGCATTCATAACTCTAAATACAGCAAAGGTAAATATCTTGTAAAAAAGATTTGCAAATAAGGTACCACAACTGACAAAACTGACGGAGAATTATAAGCTACATCGATAAATGTTATTAATATCTTCAAATCTGTGGGCTTTAAAAGAAAAGCTAGTTTCTTATTGATCTTTTTAGCATAACCAGTAACAATAGTAATTGATTTTATTTAAGCAAAAGGCTATAGTTAAGGTTGCCAGTACAACTGACAATATTTATACCACAATTACAGTACAATATATCTAACCGCAATAAAGAATAATGTGCTGCTGCTACTACTACAGATACTACTACTACTACTACTACTACCACTACGTACTACTACTATACTACTACTACTACTAATAGTAATAATAATAATAATAATAATAATAATAATAATAATAATAATAATAATAATAATAATAATAAATCTGGAACAGGATCCCCAAAGTGTGATATCTATCATAAACAAGTAAAATATGAGCCGAAGTTTCTTCAGCGCGATCGAGTTTTCTGTATAGCTGCGACAGCGTATAATCAAAGCCACCGAAGATAGATCTATCTTTCGGTGGTCTCAGTATAATGTTGTATGAGCCGTGTCCCACGAAACTTTAACCACGGCCCGGTGGTGGCCTATCCAATATCGTTGTCAGAAGCACGATTATGTATAACTTTAACGTTAAATAAAATATAAACTACTGAGGCTAGAGGGCTGTAATTTTGACGTTTGATGATTGGAGAGTGAATGATCAACATACCAACTTGCATCTCTAGTCTCAGTAGTTTATAAGATCTGAGGGCGGACAGAAAAGTGCGGACAGAATAAAGTGCAGACGAGCAGACAGAGCCGACACAAATAGTTTTCTTTTACAGAAAATTAAAAGTTACATTATTTTTTAGGGTACATTTTTCATGGATAAATGGGAAATAGGAAATAATAATAATAATAATAATAGTAATAATAATAATAATAATATAATAATAATAATAATAATAATAATAATAATATTATTATTATTATTATTATTATTATTATTATTATTATATATTATTATATTATAAAGCATTGTAAGAGAAAGAGTATGCATATTCCTAGAATACTCTTGCCTAAAATTTTGGAAGTATTTTTAATTATAATGGTTGCAATTTTATTATAAAACTAATTGACATAATCTTTATGGGGGCCTCCAACCGCCGAATCTCGAGGAATTAACGACTTTTAATATTTTACAGTTCTGGACTGGTATATGTCTAAATAAATATGTCCTGAAATATTATTGCTAAAAAAAAAAATTAGGTGGGTTTTTTGTCACCGGCCTGCGAGCGGCATTGAGCATATTATCTACGATAAAAACTAGCTCTTTCTCTCAAAAAATATTATATCAGAGTAAATATGTATCTATGTATCTCGATATCGCCCTGTGATATTGCTCTGTGAGCGACATTGAGCGAAAAATTGTCGCACAATGTCTGTATGACTTGCCAGTTCCGGATAGTGGAAAGTGACAAATTTGCTTCAGTATCCTACTAAAACTACCCATTTTCTACGATAAGAGCTGGTTTGTTCTCTAAATAAATATCATATCTGAGCAAATATATATCTATGTATCTCGATATTTTGAACTAGTCATAGTCGTATCACTGATGTACCATACCAACTAGTATACATATAATATTTGTATTTCTTGACATACTTTTCCTGTGTATTTTCAGAAATATAAAGTTATGTAAGTGGAGGTAACAGTTCCTAACAGAACGTCGGTTTTACCAATAAACCATCTCGATTTGTAAAATCATAATATAAACATAATTTACTATGTGCAAAATAATAATTAAAACAAAAACCACATGTCTGGTTTCCACCAGAACACGTGGTTTTTGTTCTCATTATTATTTTTCTCACAGTAAATTACGTTCATGTTATAAATTTTACAATACTGTACTTTTATAACTGTAAATAAATTATTCTGTACTTGGTATTACTGTAATGATTTATTGTATTATTATCGTTTGGACGCTGCATATCCGTCCGCATACTGTAAAAAAACAACAGGACGCTATGTCCAGATTATACACCTTGAAGAGGTCACTACGAGTGACGGACCAGCTGTGGCGTTGTGCTTTTAGTAAATGGAACAAAAAGTTAATATTCAGTTTTTTATCCATCAGCTGAATTTGGAAGAACGGAGAAGATTCAGAAAATATTGTCATACTAATAAGAAGTTGATCAACAATCAAAAAGCCATAGAATTCAATTAAATTTACATATATATAAATATATATATATATATATATATATATATATATATATATATATATATATATATATATATATATATATATATATATATATATATATATATATATATATTATATATATATATATATATATATATATATATATATATATTTATTTATTTTAATGAACCTTATGAGATGGTGACGAGTTCAAATTTTCGATCTGCTTGAAAGCTCTTACCACTAAGATAATGAGTAGGTCTTGTACCAGAACAAAAACAATTCAAAGCACTTTCTAAAAGAGAAGGTTACAGAGACACTAAACGAACACTTAATTATTTATTACAACCAATATCTTAAAATTACAAAGAAATCCCTTGAAAACTACACTTTACGGAAGAAATAAAAACTCACAATTAAAATTCCAAAAACACATTCGCCTAGCACACTGAAGTAAAAGAGAAAGGAATTAGTTGGAGATAGAAACCACATACGGACGGGTCGAATGTGATAGTAGGAGACATGGTAAGAAATTAACCTTAAACTAATTAATTCACAAACTTCAAAATCAAATAAACACGCATTTGCAATTATGAAAAAAACAATCACCGCATTGACATTAATCAACCGTAGTCCCACTAATCCTATGGCTGATATAAAGTCGTCCCTTAACACCATGCAGCGAAGTGTCGTCTCTTACGATAAATTTCAGTAAAGTGTCACAAAATAGGAGGCACTCAACACTGGTCGTCTCTGTGGGTAAGAAGGGTTATAAAATTCACACAGGCTCTGGGATCTTACCCTTTTCCCCGCCCCTGGGAGGCCCCTTAATGACTCCAGAGGTTCAGCAAGCTGAGGGCAAGGGCAATGACGGGCAAGGCTCGTTTCTAAAAGTACGTATTGCAAGGAAGGGCGGCACACGACCCCTTACACAAACTGAGGAGACGCCAGCACCAATACTGTCCACAGGGGGTGGCAAGGAACAACGCCTCCAAGATGCCACCAGAAGCAAAACGTTGAGGGCGTCTTCAGAATATTTCAGCAAGCTGCCACAAGCCATCTGAGAATATGGGCGTTAAAAACCTCTCTAAAGGGAGTCGTTAACTGAAGTCTTATCACTCAAAGGTCCCAGCATCACCAGCGGGGACGAAAACAAACGGGAGACGAACAGCCGAAGCACTCTCAAACATGAAAAGATTAAGACACTTACGTGGGTGACGTATCTGTTAAACTACAACTACCCTTTGAGGGGAGAAAACGACCCGAAGTCCAGCCTTCAAGAGACAAACATAAATGAAGCTGGAAAAACTAACAAAAACTTACCCTATTGGACCCCCCCCCCCAAAAAAGTGCTGAAAAATACAAAATAAATTAAATACGTTAACTTCTTTATAATATATGTGTGTACACACATAGATGTATACACACACACACATACACACACACACACACACACACACACACACACACACACACACATATATATATATATATATATATATATATATATATATATATATATATATATATATATATATATATATATATATATATATATATATATATATATATATATATGTGGTACATTTGGAACGCGAAAATAGCTCTTATTATGAAATTTTTATCACACTGTGATTTATATACAATCTTGAAGCTACAATTGTCGTTTAATATCTAATTCACGTTACCTCTCTTGATGGCTCAGTGGGTAGACCGTCAACTGGAGTCGTTGGAAGGTAACTGTGCCGAGGGATCAAGACCCGGCAGTACCGATCCATTTATCACTTACAATTCCCCTCGATGATAATTCCCCATCGGGGATAAAATAAGTAGCGTGAATTGGATATTAAAAACAACATTTGTAGCTTTATGATTGTATATAAATCACAATGTGATAAAAATTAATTATATATATATATATATATATATATATATATATATATATATATATATATATATATATATATTTATATATATATATATATATATATATATATATATCATTGAGGAATTATAATGATAAATGGATCCGGTACTGCCGGGTCTTGATCCTTGACACAGTTACCTTCCAAAGACTCCACGGTCTACCCACTGAGCCATCAGAGAGGTAGCGTGAATTAGATATTATACGGCAATTGTAGCTTCAAGGTTGTATATAAATCACAGTGTGATAAAAATTTCATAATAAGAGCTGCGTGTTCCAAATGTACCAATGAGCTATCATGGTGGAAGTGGGTTAATCCCTAAGCTAAGAATAATTTTCCCGCTCTCGACTGGTAAACAAGCACAGCAGATTCGGCATTAACTTATACCTCTCTTGATGGCTCAGTGGGTAGGCCGTCGACTGGAGTCTTTGGAAGGTAACTGTGTCGAAGGATCAAGACCCTGCAGTACCGATCCATTTATCACTTATAATTCCCCTTCGGTGATAATTCCTCATTAAGGATATTCCCTGAAGTAGCGTGAATTGTATATTAAACGACATTTGTAGAATCATGATTATATAATTCAAAGCCTATAGTTCACGTTTACCTAGGAATTTTCTTAAAAACAATAATAAACAAATAATTTTTTTCCAATACTATATAAAACATTTTCCATAGTAGTAGTTGTATGTAGTTTTGAAAAGCTTGCAGTAAAGCAGCAAACTTGTCAATTTTATTTTATTGTGTTATTGTAAAATGTATTCACAACAACGTGGATATTTGATGTAAATATTAAATTTACAGTTGTTAACTATAAAAGGTTTCAAAGGGTAAAGATGCATTCTGTTTCTAACTGTGAGCTTTTTATCACATTATTTATAAATATTTGTCGGCATTAATTTCTCAGCTACTGCAATTTTAAACAATGATTTTATTAATAATGTGTATATCCCATTTAGCACATAAATGACAGAAATACTGTTTATGAGCATATCTTTCACCTTTCGGTCTAAAACTAAAACTTTTTTCATTCCTATTTCCTTGGAAATGCTGTGATAGGGAAACAAGGATTTATAATTACAGTTTTATAGCACTATGTATAATCACTTCATTTTACTTATCCTATTTTCAGAATGAACTAAGCATGTATCTTGCTATTAAGACCTGTCTTCATATTTGAATATTTAAGTTCTCAGAGTATTTTGGTTTTATAAGATTACATTTTTGTATAGCAAAGCTTCCTTAATTCTAAACAAGAGCTAAAACAATGAATTTCAACACATGAATCTTATCTCCATTCACGTTTAGCTATTTCACGGTCACAATATTAAACAAGTAAAAAATGCACCGAATTTCTTCGGCGCAGTCGAGTTTTCTGTACAGCCTCTACGGTGTATAATCAAGGTTACCGAAAATAGATCAATCTTTCAACAGTCTCGGTATAATGCTGTATGAGCAGCGACCCATGAAACTTTAACCACGGCCCGGTGGTGACCTATCCTATATCGTTGCCAAAAGCACTATTATGGCTAAATTTAACCTTCAATAAAATAAATACTACTGAGGCTATAGGGCTGCACTTTGGAATGTTTGATGGTTGGAGGGTGGATGATCAATATACCAATTTGCAGCCCTCTAGCCTCAGTAATTTTTAAGATCTGAGGGCGGACAGAAAAAGTTCGGGCAGAAAAAAGTGCGGACAGAATAAAGTGCAGACGGACAAAGCCAGCACAATAGTTTTCTTTTACAGAAAACTCAAAACTTTGCTTCAAGCTCACAAGCAGATGCTTTAAGCAGAACAAATGCTCATTAACTCTCAGTTTAGTCATAGTTTGCTGATAAGAGATGATGACTGAGGGAGAGAATGGTAAGTTTGATGTTCGAAAATTTCTAGTAAGCCTGCCCTGGCATAAACAATGAATCAATTGCCTGCCTGTCATTCGAACTGTTTGTCATAGCTGCGGAATTTTTCTCTCAGTGAAAATGACGAATTTACTTATTTGCATTTGACCCCATCTATATTTGAGCTCCCATTACAGGTTAAATAACTTGTTTGCAGAGAAGAATTTAAACAATATTTCTGGATTGTTGTTTCATGTTCCAAACGGTCTCCAGTGGTAAGAAAATCACATTTAAAAGAGAAAAAGTATGTCCGATGATAGGATTAAATTTTTTTATCGGTCCTGGTGTCCTTTTTCTGTCACCATCATTGTGTAATATGTTGTGACAATTTCACTTTACATTGCAAGTCAAGTAGTTCGTCATATTGGAGAAAATAATTTAGATACGCTATAGAACAAGAAATGTCCGATGATGAGTTTGAATAATGTGAAAACTGTGTATTAGAGTTAAGGATAAATAGGTCTCATACTGAATTCCACATGTTAGAGGATATCAAGAGCGAGTTAAGGCTAACCGTCAGTACTCTGAGTGATTTCAGGATGCTTGAATGATGACCGTAATTCTCTCAGACACCTTGTAGATCTGTATCATCTCAAGTATAGTTTTATATTCACTGAGTATTAACCTGCAGTTTTGCTTTTGTTTGACTTTGGTAATTTTCAGTAACAAGTCTTTAGCATTTTCCATAAATGTCTTTATGTGAGTAGTTTAGTTGTGACTATTTATGAGTTAACAGGCACATCCTTTCGTTAGACAAGACACCGTTTTCGCCTCACTTTAAATTACAGGTTTGTTTCACGGTTGAAGATTTAAAAAATGGCACTCTTTCAAACAAGAGAAGACCGCAATCCTTTTAAAGGGAAAAATGCCCTGAATTAAACAGTTTCATTTCATTCGCACTGAGATTCCCTTATCGTGAATGTCTAACGAAATCGTATACTTTGACAACACATGCTGCCTCATTTAATTTGCATGCCTAGTGCATCTGTATCTTTGCAAACACTGCACCTTTTCATCCATACCTAAGAAATATGGACAAGGGAGAAAATATTTTAGATAATTTTTCTGTGATGGCAATCCAAAAGCTATGCATTTTTTTTTCTGAGGTAATAGTAGCCAATAGAGAAAAAAAAACATGAATAGAAATAGTATAACAAAAAGAATGAAGATAAATAACATATTGCGTTCATTATTAAAACACTTTCAATATGACTGATAAAACATTGCCATGACTGAACGAATTCAAACTAAATTTGGGCCAAATAAGGAATGAGGTGATGAAAAGGGAATGCAAGAAATGACTGCATTGCACCTTTAATCTTTTTCTCTCGTTCGTATTCCCTCTTAATACCGCATTGTCATTTGTATGTGTATATTTCATTAATTAATTAGGACGTAATTTCATCAAGGTAGGAAAGACAACTGTCACTGCAATTCACTGGGTTTTTGAAGTTCTTTTAATTTACCATAATCACTTCCAGCTAATAAATAAATAACGCATATAACAAGTTAATGGATCGCAATAATAAACCTTTTCCAAATCGAGGGACTTCAGTCAACTATGATAATGAAGAGTGACACAGTTTTGCTCGAAAGGCAATGCAGCATTATGACCGGATAAACAGTATTCCATGTAGACCTCTGCGAAGAGAATTATGTTTATAAAAACGTAACCATTACTTCAGGCAAAGGTGGAAAAAGATACATTTATTCGTTTGTTTCCCATACGTCAAAATTCATATTATTTAAGAATGTAGATTTTCAATATGTTATGTCCTGGCCTTATTCTTCCACCGTTACGTGGGGGTTAAAAGTCGGCAAACTAACTCACAATAAATTTAATATCCTTATTATGATTACTCTTTTAAAACTTTTCGTACATACACGTCATATGAAATGTAATAAATCATGGCTTTACAAATATACAGAATTAGCTATAAATTTTCATTTGTTTGCCTTTACACTCGCTATGCTTGGTAGTGGTTGTTTATTGCTTCTTGAAGCAATTTTCAAATAGAGCATAACAAGGTTTTCTTATAAAACAAAGTTGAGATATTAGTTCCTTATTTTACGAACTTTTAGTCGCATTCATTTTATACTTAGAATCATCGAAGGAAGAATGATTCTTGCAGGAATTTAGAATAGGGCACAAGTTGAAATTCTCAAAAATATGAGATATGATTTTCTTATTATTGGAACTTTTAATTATTCAAGCATTGGGAAATAGCATCTACCTATATCCTCATTTATTTCGTGCTTCATATTCATTTCATATTTCGGATTATTGAAATAAAATTTTGTGATGTAGTTTATTATCGACTTGAGTGCTGACGTTTGCCATTGGTAATATTCAATTTCATATTATGTTCCTTTCAGGAGTCTATCACAAACATTCCATTGCATTCACATCTGAAATTGCTCTTTCGTACACGAATTACCAAAAATGTCGACTTTAGAAGTTGTAAATTTCTGGGTATAAAATATTAATGGTTCCAGTTTTCGATAATGTGAATTTAGCTCTCAGGTTTTGGTAGAAATGGGAAATGAAGTTTCCGTTTAGTCACAGAGAGAGAGAGAGAGAGAGAGAGAGAGAGAGAGAGAGAGAGAGAGAGAGAGAGAAGAGAATGAGAATTAGTTCTAATAATAATAATTAATTAATAATAATTTTCATTATCAGGGCAAGTCCTAATATAATAATGATAATTATTATTATTATAAAGCAAGAATGCTTTCAATTCTATTTTCATATTTAGAGTTTAAGTCATTATTGCAGAATAGTTTCTTATTAATTTCATATAAAAAGAAAAAGGAAAAACACTAATAAAATCGGGGAACCGTCACATATATCGTTTAAGGGCAAACACGAGCCTATGAGCCATCAATATGCCAGTAGTCTACAGTTCCCCTCCAGAGACTGACCCATCGCGGTCTCCCTTCAGAAAGAACGACAGCCTCATTTCTTCCCCGACTGTAGGTCTTTTCACTCCCTCCGTCGACCCCTGACACTTTGAGGTCAGTGTTATTGAGTATCAAGAATTATAACAGAGAATAAGTTAAATATGGTGTCAATCCCATTCGGGCGCAAAGAAAGCTTAATCTCAACTTATCATCCTTCGTAAATCACGTAAGCTGAAGATGAATGAGGGTATAAGTTCCTCGAAAAGTTGGACAAGTTATAAAACTCTCTGAATGAAGTCAGGAAATCTACCCAGAATCCTTTCAGTCGACGGCTCCTCTTACACCACTTAAAACAAAAACTAGCTGCTTCCAAGGAACAAATATACTGGATGATTAGCACTTAAAGAGGATATCTATTTCAAGTTCATGTAGAATTCTACATTATAAATTTCAGATTTTGTGATAATGGACGAGCACACAAAGACGAGTTGTAATTGTAAAAATCAAGGTTTATGAGTTTGAAAGTTAGTAGTAAACGGCACGATTTCATTACATAGGCAGCCACAGTAGTGAATATCTTCGTTGACAGTTGATGATATGAAAAAAAAATCCCGGCCTGGAGAAATTAAGTGTGTGGAATTCCTCCAGGTTTATAGGTTGCTGTTTGAAGTGCTTAAAAATTGTTCGATACTTCAGGGGATTCTCCATTTTTTCTCATTTATTTCATGCTATTTGATTAATTAACGAATTTCGTTAGAAAAAATCTTAATTATTTCGTCATTAGATATAACAAGTAAAAAATGCTCCGAAGTTTCTTCGGGACAATCGAGTTTTCTGTATAGCCGCTATAGCCTATAATCAAGGCCACCGAAAATAGATCTATCTTTCGGTGGTCGCGGTATAATGCTGTATGAGCCGCGACCCATGAAACTTTAACCACGGCCCGGTGGTGGCTTGGTGTTTTAATTCGACGGGAGTAATTCAATTGTCATTGTAGAACAGCCCAAGTCCAAGAGAGAGAGACGGTCTACCCAATTGGGTGGAGTCGCCTCCCACATGGGGCAACTACGTAGGTGATGACGTATCTTAGAGGTACCTACTCATTACGACAATTCACCTACTGACGAAATAAGGAGGTAGACAAAACTACGCCTACATGGGGGGTTTTGAGGGAAGTGAGCAGACCTCTTTCTCTCTTGGCCTTGGAAAACCTGCAATGTCTTGAGTACTTCCTGACCAACAAAATCATTATACTTGAAACAGTTAATGATTTTAGGGCCATTGTCCCAATGGAAGGCCACGTCTCACCTTTCCTGAAGAAGTTCTTAGTTTAAGACCTCATCGGAACTGTGAAAATATCCTCCTCCTCCTGCTCCTCCCTCTCTCATTTATCTGAAACAAACCCTCTCTAATTCTCTCTCTCTCTCTCTCTCTCTCTCTCTCTGCATTTATATTCTATTATAAAACTTTAACGAACAATAAACTTATCTTTCAATAACAAACAATAACTTTTAAACAATTAAGATACTAAAAGTTTTTCAGAGATATAGCAGGAGGGATTAAAAGAATTACCCTGACGACATTTTCATCCACTGCTATTGTTTAAGAACATAAGGCTTGTGTAATTTTGAGGTAAATTTAGATTGCCATGTTTTAATATTAAAAGAAATTTCTTGTATACATACATACATACATACATACACAATGAAACACATATATAGACTATATATATATATAAATATATATATATATATATATATATATAATATATATATATTATAATATAATATATATATATATATTTTATATATATTTATATATATATATATATATATATATTTATATATAATTTTACATCAAACTTTTTCAGGTCAGATAATGTGTTAATACATTAAATATATATTATATATATATATATATATATATATATATATATATCCATATTATATATATATATATATTAATGACCCTATCCCCGGGTCAGATAGGTCATAAAATCTTACTTATCTGTTTTAAGAAAAGATCAATCATGATTACATAACACCTAAGACTCCAAGCAAATGGCTGGCCTTCAGTACATTATTTCTCTCCCGTCGAAAACTCTCACTGAATCTATCCTCAAACAAAGGCCTAATGGAATTAAACACTGAGGTACAAAACTTGGGTTTATTTGGAAATTAAATGTAAGTAATTCAGCAAAACTACATTAATGAAATTGAGTGGCTCCCACCCCTATAAATGGAAATCATCACTAGAGGAATTTTGATTACAAACATTCAGATTAATGATTCTAGACCAACCAACACTATGACTAACATCTGGTCACCAAACAAACAAAAAGGTTATAATTATTTTTGACCACAATAAATGTATCATAGAGTATAAATCTCTCTTGCATAGGACCCATTCGCAGTGGACTCATTGGCTGTGCCCTACCTTAATCAAGACTCCTTAGAAGGATCTTGGGCATTTGCAAACCCTTTATCGGGCAGCTATCCATTTTCCCTTCAAATGCTTGCTTTTGTAAATATAATTCTTAATTTGCCCAAGTGTTTTATCGTAACATTTTATGAAGTAGAGCCTTCAGCTCCAAAATTCTCCCTTTTTTTCTTTTTTTATTTTTTACTTACAGAACTCCAATGCAAATTAGGATTTAGCCGCAAGTCAGAACTCCAAGGAAATTATATATTAAGGTCATGTCAACTTTCCTTAGATATATAGTTTAAGATGTCATACGTATATATATGATATATATATATATTATATATATATTCTTTCTATAATATATATGTATTCATATATATATATATTATATATATATATATAATATATATATATATATATATATATATATATATATATATATATATATTATATATATATATATATATATATATATATATATATATATATATATATATAAATCGCCCCAATATATATTAATCCATTTTCACATATATATATATATATTAAGATATATATATATATATCATAAAATGTAACTATATATGATAAATATATATATGAATATTTATATATATATATCGATGGCGATATATATGTATGTATATATATATATATATATATATATATATATATATATATATATATATATATAATATATATATAACCTTCAGTTTTATCAAGATTTATTCATTGGATACGAAAGGCTATATTAGGACAAACACCTGACCACTTTCCAAACCTTCCTTTCCCTGGATGTTTGAGGGTAATCGGACGCACAGCGGTACAGCGAGTATTTTGTGAATGATTTTTTTATTATTGCTGTTCAGAATTGAATTGATAATTGGAAAACAAATGATTATGTAATTATATATCAAATAACTGAGGCCGTTTAAATATCCATATAAAAACTTGTCATTCAGCGCTGAATATTTAATAATTAGCAATCCCATTTGTTATTCATGGTTATTGCGTCGACATAAGCATTTCTCTTACCTCTAAGATATCAACCAATGCTTTATTTCCGGTAAGATACGTATATGTGTAACAAATATCAATTTTTCAGAATTTGATTCCCATTACAGAGTTAGTTTGAATTACACATGAAAAAATAGATAAAATACACTGTCAGTAGGAGTTTCATGACTTTTCAAAAGACAAACTAATTTTCACGTACTGGGAATTTCTGATAATCTTTGTGCCATGTCCTGTTGAAGGGTCCAATTAGAGAACATTCTTAGAACTGATTGTGGATTAACCGATAACTACATTACACGAGGTCTTTAGTCGTTATAAGAAGAGGATTCAGTTATTTTCTCAACTAGCATTTTCTCATTGATTAGTTTTGAAATTTAAGATATTCTTTGAAGTGTCAATAACATCTTTTTTATAAAATCGTCTAGAAATTAATTAAGTTATCTATGAAAAAAAAAATTTAGGAGAATGATGTAATGCCACATTTTAGATACATACATAGGCTATATATACATACATACACATACACACATAACAATATATGCGTATATATATATATATATATATATATATATATATATGATATATATATATATATATATATATATATATATATATATATATATATATATATATATATATATATATATATATATATATATATATACTGTATATATTATGCTCTAAAATTCTTTATTTTCATAATTTTCAAAATTATGATGTAAATGTTTTCTAAAAAAAAAAATATACAAGGATATATGAAGATATTTTAAAGATTACTTTGAAATATTTTCCAAATTAACGCGTGAGAATATTCGTTTAGAAAAAAATCGATGCCTCTGGTTATAACAACTAAAGAAATCATGTAATACATTTAAAGGTAAAATCCATCATTAGTTTCAAAAAACATGGAAATAAAATGTAAGAGAGCTATCATTATGTGTCTGAAAAAGGAATAACCAAGCGAAATAAGATATCCTTTGTCATATATTCACGCATAACGTAATTTTTTTTTATATCAAATCAATTTTAAATCACATGAGAAAAAAGTAGGAAGGTGTGATTATGGACTTAAATAAGTAAATGTAGCGATGTGGTTAATATCCTATTTCAAGTTCGTAATTTATTCTACATTTGCCAGGTAGTAGAAGATTTTCATATTTCATGCATTCACAGGATTATTCAAGCAAAATAGCCCTGGAAAAGTCACTCAATGTAGCTCACAGTCAAACATTTAAAGGAAGAAATGAGTCTGTGATCTAGGTCATAAAACATAGCAATGTTGAAATTAGCCACGAGATATTCTCCAAAGATCCGGTAATTTCAAAGATGTCACAGCTCAATTATTGTCGGTAACCTTTAATAACATCTCGTTTATCTGCTGTCATTGTAACTTTCGTGTTCACTCCTGCAGATATAAAGTCTTTTATAGTTAGTTTGCCGTGACGAGGTGGTATAAACGCCACAAAATAGCTTGCATTCAGTTGTTCCGTTCATCTATTGTACAAATACACGCACAAACAAACAAATGAAACAGAAATGAAAACAGTGCGTGCTCAAGACTCGGGAGGATAATAAACTGGTCATTTCTGGAGGAAAAAAGATCCATAGCAAGTCCTCAGCAAGGGAAGAATCTCCAGGGGGTAAATAGAGCGAGTAAATTCTTTATTTTCCCTCGAGGGAAACTTACAATTACTCTGTCTGTAAACCGGACGATAGTTGATACTGTAGATACTGAGTATCATGGAGACATTATATTATGCTACCATAATTTCTAATACTTGAATTATATTGAGACTAAAATAGCATATACCCATTTCAGCAAGAAATTAACCCTCTTACTTTGGGTTCAACTAATGAAAATTCATTAACTAACGCACCACGTATTGAATTTTTTTGACTCATACTTGCTAACATAGCTGTTAACCTTTCAGATCAGTCTGTCTTAAAATTCTAAGTCCTCTCTCCTTTCCTAAAAGTTTCCAGGACCTCTGTCTTTATAAAATTACACACACACACACATGTTTATACACACACACATATATATATATATATATATATATATATATATATATATATATATATATATATATATATAGAGAGAGAGATAGAGAAAGAGAGAGAGAGAGAGAGAGAGAGAGAGAGAGAGAGATAATTACATGATTTTTTTAACAACTTAAACACGTGTCTTTTTTAGATTTACAAATATTTGTGAAGATAAAACTTTACGTGGTTATGAGGGCTAAGAAATTTCTACTACAGACTTGTTTAGAAAATTATCACAAATATTACAGCAACTTCTGTATACTTACAGTTTACCAGTAATGGAAAAGGCTACATTGGACGTTCGTACGTACATGAATGTAGATAAATAGATAAACAGACAGAAAGCTGGAGGGAATTAATACTTATAAGGAAGGTAGATATCATGTAATTATCCGGATTAATATTGTATTTTCAGTTTACTTTTGATATACTGCACTCGTTATCTTTTCATTTATTATTCTTATATTTTTACTAACTGAAACGTTTCCGAAGAGGCATATGGAAGGCAAAGCCACATAAAAGACCATTTACAGATTTGTTTTTTATCAGTTATTTTTAATATTATATATTCAAATTTGTTAAAGTGACTTTTTTGCCATTAGGTTTCTCATTTTATATAACAATCATTAATTCTATAACATTTTCTTTTGCTGTAAAATTTTGTTATGAATAATGTATTTGAAAAGATTTGAAATATCAAAGCGAACAATTTACTGAATGTAAAGTAACTTACGGCGCAATTATAATGAAATAAAATACCAGAAATGAAATTATCATTCGAAGTAATTATATTGCAAAGAAAATATGTGATGATATTTTTACTGCCATTTAATTATCAGATACGTGTGGCAGGGGAGGGCAACTGGGAAAAAATTCCACAATTATTATATGCAACGAAACAAAACAGAAGATAAAACTTTAAGAGGAAGAGATTAGTGACAATTCTTTTTATTTAATATATAAAGAGTTCCTGAAGCAATAGAATGAAGTATTAAGAATCACAGACTATGAAATATACTAATCTCTTGTGAGATCCTTAATTAGACATGAATTTTCTCTCTCTCTCTCTCTCTCTCTCTCTCTCTCTCTCTCTCTCTGATATGCGAAAAAGATGAATAAAAGAAGAGTAGATATAGGCCCTCTAAGAATTGAGGGGCGATTAACGAATGAAAAAAAAGGAGATATGTAACATATTAGCAGAAAGATGTAAGAGTGAATTTACACCTAGAATTGATAATGAAGATAATGATTCAGAAATAAGAGATGAAAATAGTGAATATTTATCGGACATAGATATTAATGAAGCCGATATTGTGCAGGCCATTAATGAAATTAAAAATGGATCAGCAGCAGGACCAGATGGCGTCCCTGCCATTTTGTTAAAGAAGGTGGTTCATTCAATTGCAAAGCCACCCGCAATGTTATTAAGACAAAGTGTAGATACAGGCAAGATTTATGATGAGCATAAAGTAGCATATATTACCCCTATTTTCACAGGTGGATCAAGACTAGAGGCAAATAATTATAGGCCTGTGACTCCTGACATCTCATATTATGAAAGTGTATGAAAGGGTAATGAAAATATAATGAAACATTTAATGAAAAATAGATTGTTTAATATAGACAACATGGATTTTTGTACCCAGAAAAAGTACAGAAACCCAACTGTTAGTCCACCATGAAAGCATATATATAAAAATATGATAAATGAAAAAGATACAGATGTGGTTTACCTAGACTTTGCAAAAGCTTTTGATAAGGTAGACCATAATATATTAGCGAAAAAAATTAGAAAACATATCATTATGGACAAAGTAGGAAGATGGATAAAAGAATTTTTGCAAAACAGAAAACAGATAGTGATTGCAAATGACGAGAAATCGGATGAAGCTAAGGTAATATCTGGTGTGCCACAAGGTACGGTGTTAGCTGCATTGCTGTTTGTGATTATGATTGCAGACATAGACAGTAATGTTAAGGACTCGGTAGTGAGAAGTTTCGCCGATGACTCAAGAATAAGTAGAGAAATTACTTGTGATGAAGATAGGAACTCGCTACAAAGAGACCTAAACAAAATAAATAAATGGGCAGAGGTAAATAGGATGGTATTTAACTCTGATAAATTCGAATCAATAAATTATGGTGATAAAGAAGGAATGCTATATGCATATAAAGGACATAATAACGAGACAATCACAAATAAGGAAGCAGTTAAAGACCTTGGTGTGATGTTGAATAGGAATATGTTATGCAACGATCAAATAGCAATACTATTGGCAAAATGCAAAGCGAAAATGGGAATGTTGTTCCGGCACTTCAAAACAAGAAAAGCTGAACATATGATTATGCTTTATAAAACGTATGTACGTAGTCCACTTGAATATTGCGATATAATATGGTAAACACACTACCAAAAGGATAATGCACAAATAGAGAGTGTACAAAGGTCCTTTACAGCTAGAATAGAAGAAGTTAAGGACCTTGACTACTGGGAAAGACTACAGTTCTTAAATTTATATAGTCTCAAAAGGAGAAGAGAGCGCTACATGATAATCCAGGCATGGAAACAGATAGAAGGAATTACTGAAACATCATGGAGCTAAAAATATCAGAAAGATCAAGCAGAGGTAGATTAATATTTTAAAAACTATACCAGGAAAACTAAGGAAAGCACACAGGACATTAATCCACCACGCACCAGTATCGCTACAAGCTCATCTGAGGAACATATCAGGAGTGAGCGTAGATGTGTTTAAGAATAAGCTTGACAAATATCTAAGATGCACCCCAGACCATCCAAGATTGGAATATGCAAAATATACTGGAAGATACATTAGCAATTCTCTGGTAGACATCAGAGGTGCCTCATGCTGAGGGACCTGAGGCAACCCGAACGAATTGTAAGAGTAAGAGAGCTCTCTCTCTCTCTCTCTCTCTCTCCTCTCTCTCTCTCTCTCTCTCCCCTCTCATTTTCCACGTGTCCTGCCATCGCTTGCAAGCGGTGGAGGGAAAAATGATTGATCGAGGGACCGACTATAGAGTCAAGGCCGACAAAAGCAGGAAAATGATGAATGGCAGCCAGTGAGAAAGTGAGGATACGAAAGCCCAGAACGCTGGCGACCTCTAACCTCTTGAGTGGGTTTGCATTTTGACTTGTTTTAGCTCGTTATGAATAAGCCTCAGGACTTCAGAGGGGAGAGTGAGAGCAGTTGGGAGAACAGGATCTCTCTCTCTCTCTCTCTCTCTCTCTCTCTCTCTCTTGCTGTTCTCCTTGTTCCTAAATACACGTGGTATTCGTAGCACAACCTCTCTTTGAGCAGAGTTTGGGTGATATTTTGTCACAGTTAAGTGTCAAATAAAAGAATATTTAAAGTCTTTTTTTAAACATACTTTTATTAAAATGCACTAAAAAGTAAAAAATAATTTCTTTTCTTGTAGCATTTCCTTCCGTGTTTGGGGCCCACGCTTTTATTTTTGTAGACATGTTAATTGTAAGAAAATCCTAGTGTGCCCCCAAAAATTATTTTGGACTTTTCAGTCCATTTTAATAAAAGCACGTTGAATTTGTTTTATTTTTTTATTTTATACTTTTTAGCTTTGTCAGAAATTGTAACCGATTTATAATTGTAGTTAACGAAACTGGTATCCGTTTACGGAGAGGTGAGGAACGGGGAAGAAGGAACGGGGAAAGGGAGGGGGAGTAGGGAAGGTGAGGGGAAGGGAAATGGGAGGGAAGGGGAAGGGGGGGGGAGGGAAGGGGTGGGGAGGGGAAGGTGGCAGAGGGAAGCGGATGGAAGGGGTAAGGTGAGGGGTAGGGGAAAGGAGAGGAAAGGACGGGGCGGTAGGGGGAAGGGAGGAAATGGGAAGGGATGGAGGGGGAACAGGAGGGGAGGGGTGGAGGGAGGAAGGAGAATGGGAGGGAAAGGGAGGGCGGTAGGGGAAAAGGAGGAAATGGGAAGGGATGGAGGGGAAACAGGAGGGGGAGGGTGAAGGAGGAAGAGGTATGGGAGGGAAAGGAGGGGGAAGGTAGAAGGATGTGATTGGGAGGGAAAGGGAGGTGTGAGTGGGGGAGATATGGAGGGGGATGGAAGAGGAAAGGGGTTGGGGAGGACACAGCTGAATTAACAATTGATCATGTGCTCTGGAAGGAGGGAGATGAAGGGGAGGGGAGGGGGAGGCAAGGGGAAGACAGGGGAGGGGAGGGGAGAAAGGGCGGGGATGGCGAAGGAGGAAGGGAAGGGGAAGGGAGATGGGAGTTGGAAGGGGAGGGAAGGTGGAAGTGGAGGTTGATGGAAGAGGGAGGGGAAGGCACAGGGAAGAGGATGGGAAGGGTAGGGAAGAGGGAAGAAGAGGGGAGAGGGGAGGGAAGAGGGAAGGGAGGGGGAGGGAGAGGGGGAAGAGGGAAGGGGAGGGGAGGACACAGCTAAATTAACACTTGATCTTATGTACCGGAAGGGGGAGGTGGAGGGGAGGGAGTGGAAGGGGAAGGGGGATGGAAGAGGGAGGGGAAGGGGAACGGGGATGGGCTGGGGAATGGGATGGGAGAGTGAAAGGGAAGGGGAGAGAAAAAGGAAGGGGAGGGAAGAAGAGGGAAGGGGAGCGGGAGGACACAGCTAAATTAACACTTGATCTGTGCTCGGGAGGGGGAGGTGATGGAAGAGGGAAGGGGGAGGGGTTACTGTATATAGAAGATAGATTCTGCCGAGTCAAAGAAGTTGTGAAAAATCTGAAGAGTTTCATACAAAACCTGAGGTACTGGGAGAGGTCACTGTAGGGTCACTAAAGGTCACTGCTGACTTACTGATCATGTAACGTTGTATTGCCACCGGGAGTGAGCAACCATGCAAATTTCAAGTCCATCGGACGAAAGGGACAGGTCGAAAATTGAGTTGCAAGATTTGACGACAGACAGACAGACACAAAAGTTAAATTCAATAAAAGCATGTAATAAAAAGGTATTACCTCGTGTTATTCGCCTCCCTCGTCCATTTCTGGCTCTTTTTTTATACTTACGATGTTATCCGGTGTTAGAATGCTCTTGTCGAACATTTGCGCAGAGTGTTTTTTCATAGGTGTGTGGTGGGATGTCTATCATCTTATTGATGATTCCTATCCACACCATGCTTACTCTTATGTTAAATGGTTTAGCAGTTGAACTTTTATTGCATTAATTTAATGTTTATTATGTTTAAAGGCTTATACCATCGGCGAATCTTAATCCTTTTTCGTATCATTTGGAGTCTGATCTTGTTTATTTAACTTCGCCATTGTTGAGTTAGGGTAGTAAACCCATCATCCGAATCTTCTTTAATTTGGATATGATGAATAATTGACTACGGTATCATATAAGTCGCTGGAGATGTCTAGCCTTATATATTTTAAACTGCATTACATAAAGATCAAGATTTAAGCTTCTAGAGAACAAAAATGCGTAGCAAACTCAGTTATAGTTTGTAAAAATCTGTCATTTCTACAGCTTTAATTTAAGTGATCGCCAACTACAAGGTTTGTTGCTTATATTAAGACGGCTTTATGCCAGCACGGGCCCTTACCCTGAGGCACTCCATTATGTATGGTAAAGTGTTGAAAGGAATAAGAGGCGTTATGTGGACCTCTGGACACCATCCGCTGAAAAGAAACGCCAACTTCAAGGCATTGCCTAGGTGATTATATTCCCATAATCTTAAGTTTTTCAGCGTTAGCACTGCATGCTGAATTCGCCCTTATGGTGGTATACTAGAAGATTGAAGGTCGATTTTCTTTGTTCTTATCCTTTAGGATTTAAGTTAATTTGGGCTACCAGATGTCCTCATTCTGTGTTTGTAAGTATGCTGTGTGTGGTTGTTTTATGCCCGTCAGAGCAGAGATGAAAGTTAAAATTTTCAGCCTTAAGTGTCTTGAATTTACATCTCGTCAATGGCTAATGCACAGTGCAGAGATGATTACAATATGCCTGTACTAAAGGAAGTTTTGACGACGTAAGATCGAGTATGCTGATACTAGGTTTTACGACTAAAACGGCCACTTGGACTTGTTTCAAAACGCAATGTGATAAATACATAACCAAGAATGGTACATACATACACACACACACACACACACACACACACACACATATATATATATATATATATATATATATATATATATATATATATATATATATATATATATATATATATATATATATATATATATATATATATATATATATATATATATATATATATATATATATATATATATATATATATATATATATATATATATATATATATATATATATATATATATATATATATATATATATATATATATATATATATATATATATATATATATATATAATCAGAAAGCTACAAACGTCCTTTAATATCAATTCGCTCTACCTCGGAAATAATATATTTTCATATATGTTACCGAAGGAATAGACTGCGTTAATGCGTCACTGTAGTCCTGATTCTCGTCCGTCGCTGGTTCGACCCACGGGACAGTGGACTTATTATCAACTAAAAATTCCCTTCGGTAACATATGAAAAATATATTATTTCCGAGGTAGAGCAGGTGGATATTAAAGGACGTTTGTAGCTTTCTGATTGTATATGAATCACGGTGATGTGATAAATAGTCATATATATATATATATATATATATATATATATATATATATATATATATATATATATATATATATATATATATATATTTACCCATGCACATTCTATTGAATAATGCATTGTTCTTGACAGAACGATCATTATTTATTAAAAAAGCACGAGCATGCCATAAACCATCTGAAAACTTGCTAGAACAATTTTTAAGCTGATTTTGACAAGACATATGATTCAGCGATGATTTTCATGGTAAAATATACTCAAACTACTACCAGAGGTGGGCACAAAAGAGAAAAAGTCGATAGTACCCGATGAAAAGAAGCACAAAATACAGAGGAATAAGCGCCCCCGTGTATCGGTATCAGCGATTACCAATACAAGGAAGAGATGTTGATAATTCTGGGAACTCCAATCTGCAATCCCTTGCTTCGTCATTTTCCCAGAGAGTCATTCTTGCTTCATTATCACTACACACACACACACACAGAGAGAGAGAGAGAGAGAGAGAGAGAGAGAGAGAGAGAGAGAGAGAGTGCAAAAGCATATTGCCTTTAATGTGGCCCAACCAACTGTCGATTCATGTTAGTTCTCATCACGTACCACAGAGACCCCTTGTTCGATCTGGATTTGAGGTAAATATTTATTTCTAAATATCGCATGTTATTGCACGTGTCGATTTACACCACAGTCATTCAAATGTGGAACTCAAACACTCACTCAATCACCAGTAGCTCTTCAGGTACTGTTTTAAGTATTTAGGCTTCAGTTTTTTTATTACCTATCTTGGGATGTTAGTTAGCGCCCCCGACTTTCACCAGATAGGTTCTGTGGTGTCTTCTAAATAATAAAAAAAATCTGTGCTGAATATTTCGTAAGATACTCTTTGAGTTTATTTCCATTACATTCAATCACTTCGGCAGTTTGAATATAATACAATCTCGTGATCACTTGTGAGTGGGGATGTTAAGATAAAAATCGGTATTGTAAGGCTGCGCCCCAAGGCTGTCAAACATGATATAAACACTCGTCGGTAACCTATCGCTTATGCTTCACAAAATGCGGAATAAAAGTTAGTGACCATAAGCAATCTTAACCAGTGCTTCATACGATTATCCAGCACTTGCCAAAGATACGTTCTCCGCTTATGGTCTTTGACTTGTTTCCAACTTGTTTGTAAAATGGATGCAAAAAGGTGCCGACTATTGTAGACACACTCAAAGGTATTCAACCTGCTTAGGTAACCCTTCAGGCACTGCCTAAATACTTAGGTTCCAACCGTTTTGTATTTAACATAACTTGTGCCTCCTAGTTACTAACACCGTCTTCTCTCACTCGAGAGGTCTTGGGTTTGATTCCGATGTGTGATAGACATTAATTTTGATATTTCACAGGTTATTACACTTCCTGACTTCCATCAAATTCCCTTCTTGAGGTACGCCGAATAAAATGCACGCAAGTAATACTGCAAGTATTAAGTGCATAGGCTGCCACTTCTTTTATGTTTCATTCCTGTTTTGTAGCGCCCCAGTGTTTCGCCCAACAGCTTCCCCCGGGTGCAGTATGGGAGTGAAGGAGGAAAATATTTGCACTTCAACCGTTGTTGTGTTTGTTTACATCCATCAGATTTAGCCACTGAGGTTACATAAATTCTACTCTATCGCTTGATCACAGGTGGGTTGGGAAGCGAGCTACAACTCGCAAGGTGTTCAGCCTGAAAAGTAATTCATACAGTACTTATTGACGATTTAGTTCAAACCTCTTTTATAACTTATGTCTATTTAATAATAATAATAATAATAATAATAATAATAATAATAATAATAATAATAATAATAATAATAATAATAATAATAATGCTAGTTATGAGCTACTTGGCAGAAAGTGATGTCAGTTAAAAAAAAATGGAGAATGGTGTTTACGTTGGTGCCTACATAAATGAATTTATCGTTTGTTCACCTCGTTAGATTACCTCAGTTAACGAGGATATGGTTGAACGGACGAGATAATGGAAATTAAATACAGGGTTTGAGGCGCATATGCAGTCGTAAAAGTTTCAGTGGCTAAAGCTTTGGAAGAGCTTTCCTACTGAGAGAGAGAGAGAGAGAGAGAGAGAGAGAGAGAGAGAGAGAGAGAGCCCACTATGACGAGCAATTCCAGAATCCTTGGAATATAAGACGATTTTATCTTAAGAAAACTCTGTATGTCGGTTTAAAAGTATCTTGCAAGTAGAATTAAACTTCGGAAGCATCATATTTCAGACACTCGAATTTGATCTTCAGTTTTGAGAAGCTGGTTATCGTTTTACATCATTTATCCGCTCCGTTCTTGATATTCATTATCATTTAAAATGATATACATAGTCTTCCCTCTGTTAAAAAAAAATATTTTACATAATACTGGCAGAGAGAGAGAGAGAGAGAGAGAGAGAGAGAGAGAGAGAGAGAGAGAGAGAGAGAGAGAGAGAGAGATATTATTATTATTCATAAACATCATAGAACACTCTCTCTCTATAAATTATTTAACATGCCTCAACCTTTCCAATACTCTGATCTACAGTCTCACTACGCTAAACTACTTCACCATTTATACATATTATGCCGTAGGGAAGGTGGTGCCGTCAGAGCACCTCATGTGGTGCATGTGGGCATCACTAAAGGGCGTTTCCAGTGTCTCTACGGCCTCTAGCTGCACCCATAATTCAGCCATTTATCTCACCTCCATTACTGCTTCCTTTCTCCGATCTGGCTGCCCAGCCTCTCTAACTATTACTTCATAGTATAACTCGTGAGGGTTTCTCCGAGTTCCACTAAAGATCCTTGTACTTCATCTTCTATATTTTTTGGCCATCTTCGTCTTGTTGTCCATACACTCCATCCCCTCTTTTCACTTACATAAGCGCTAAATTTCGTACATTAACCATTTGTACGTAATTCTACATTTCTCATCTTTTAATTTTTGTTTTAGGCCATTGACCACTCAAACAATTCATCTGAAAAGGTCAAACCTTTAATAGTTCATTTGTATTCAGCGTATAAAATTCACTGCTGTGAAGGAGAGTTGCCTCACAGATTTCTTTCTCCACGCCTGCTTGGCTTCCATAAACAACGTCCAACTATCGTCTCTCTTGTTTCACCTATTTTTGGCTATTCTCTTCTCATCCTACCACGATCCAGTATTTAAACTCGCAACTATCCACATGAGTCTATACTTCAGTTCTTTCACATTATGACTGAACTTCGCTGCTGCATCTTCATGGTCCCCTTTTGCCGTCATTACCGTACTCTCCATCTACATGAAACTTTTCAGTTGTTTCTGCAATATCTGTTGACTAGCCTCATTCAGCACTTAATTATTTGCAGGCACCTTCCATTCAGCATTCCACACTGTATTCAGGACCCATTTGAAAAAAAAGTGACATTCAACTTTCGAAGGAAGAATACATTCGGCTCTTCAAAACTATTAAAATGCAAAATCCTGTGCAGCAAACAACAAACAGCAATTTACCGATGTTTGATGTTCACAGAGTTAATATGGAATGCGGAGTGTTACTGAATGCTCGGCCTTTCCATTCAACAGAAAACAGGCAGAAATTACATCTGGAGAATGGTCCACCAGAGTTACACCGTGTACCACAGGCAGAAAGGAAATAGATAAGAGAGTGGTCGTTGATTAAAAGGACTGGCTTGGTGCAGAAGTGGTTTTTATCCAAAAGAATAAGTCATATGTTTTCTTGGTACCATGTTGTTCGTTTTTGAATTAATGAAGGGTGGATTGGACAGAGGATGTTAACTAAATAAAGCTGCTGTGGAGGAAAGCACAAAAAGCACGATGTTTTAATATCATCGTGTCATAGGTGACAAAAGCAATTGCTGTTTGAGGATAAAATATTTAGAATACGTTTAACTAACGAATAAATTTAGGAGAGAATGTTACAGTAGAGGAAAATATTTCCTTCAGGAGTCGAAGTTGAAAAAATCTTACAGTTATATGACAAGTAAAAGGGACTCGTGTAAATATCAAATTTCTTAAAATGTATTGTAGTTTAAAAGAAAATCGAGTTACTGGATATTTTATAACACGCGTTATTTGATGTCATATAAAAAAATAAGAGAAAATAAATTTTGATAGTGGACGTAAAAGTAGAATAAGGAATACTATCACTTGCGTACCAAGAGGAAAGCTCTTCAGTTATAAAAAAAAAAAAAAAAAAAGAGAGAGCATACGCTGTATTTCACACGCAATAATTTTTGTACCATCAGTTCAACAAAACCAAACTAACACATGAGTAATTATCGCTCAAGATCCATGAAAGTCGAGAGAACTTTGAAACCTTTCCCAAAGAACGTGCATGAAGTCTGCTCTGATGCCTGAACTTTTATGTTCCGTTTGAAATTTCCCGTTTCTAACTTCCTCCCGTACTTTGTTTTTCTTGCAGCTGCGTCGCTGTGTACTTTACTCACTTCTTAGCTCTTTTCTTATTGTTATTTTATTTATTTAATATTATTATTATTATTGTTTTTTTGCTAATTTGGTGCTACCTTCCATTTTTGCAACTTCTATCATTTTCCTATAACATAGCCTAAACATACTTGCACAATATTTTTCTCAAAACCTCTGTTGCTATATTAACTACTCCTATATCATTCTATGTGGCTTCTAAATATGAATTAGAATATACTATTAAAATATAACATATCAATTTCAGTCTTCTTGCCTTATATGGATCTAATTCCGTTAGCTATAATTGTAAATACCTTTGATTCAAAAGAATCCTTATTAGAATCCTTTATGTCCATTCGATATTCAAAACTTCATAGTATACCGTCACTTATATCACAAAATAAACTCCCATGAGCCTCGTCAAACTCGACATTTCAAATGAACATATTAAATCTCTATTACTTTTTTTTTTAGCACCTATCTATAAAACGAAGGTGTTTCTCCCTGAAGACAGTTTTCCTATGCCAATCTGTATCATCCATGGATATTCATTACGACCTATTAAAAATGCTGTTAGCAAGATTTTAGAATCAGGTAGAATCATTGCAATGATTTCATTACCGTTGTTCACTTAGGAAACTGTGGAGCATAGGGAAACCTACCGTAGTTCCTAAATTGCATAATTTCGTTCGAAAATACAGTCACATGGTGCATAAACACATCAATACAACTGAAGATACTGAACGTTATAACATGCAAGGTCTGGTTACTCTCATACTCATTCAATTCCCCGCATCATTAGAGGTAGATAAAAAATAAATAAATAAAAACAAATACTTCAATCCTCTTGTATGATTCAAGTATTGATGTCTTATAGCATTCTATCTCAAATATTTACTGCTTGTGTTTATTTCCAAGGGCTTATAAGATGCTACACTAAATAAAAATAACTTCTAGCTTCACCAAATGCGTGGACACGTCGACAACTTCCCCCTCTGGTAAGATGATATTCCCAAACTTAGGAAGTTCCGCGAATCACTTCAGGTCGACCTTCGTTCCTGGTAATTGTCAATATTGCTTCCTAGTCGTTCGAATTTTACACGAGACTTTTTGCGAAATTATGTCGCTCCACCCAATGGATATGTTGGGTCATAATGACTTCCCGGAAAAACTTTCACCGTTCAGGTCTCAACGTAAATTCGCGTAATGATATTGCTAATTGAGGATAAGACGAGAAATTGTTCATCCCGGAGAAAGAAAGAGATCTTAATTGGATCATCTATTCTTTCTTAATTTATTTTACCACATTTGGAGCTCTGCAAATTTGGAAACCATATACATTAATATAGATAACAAATAAGACCCGGCAAATTGTCATCATTATGTCCAAATGTCTTCCTGGACATAGAGCTAGCAAAATAGCGCATTTCAAAACGCAGGTGTATAAGAATGAAATTGATATTAATGATTAATAGGACTAGAGAGAGAGAGAGAGAGAGAGAGAGAGAGAGAGAGAGATCAGAATGTACAGAAAGTGATATAAAGTCAATAATCTGCTTAAGCGAAGTTCTCTGATAAGTTTGATGGCCTTTGCAGTCACATTTTAATAATAAGGTTATAACTATTGAATATTATAACTAGATAATATTGAATATTATAACCAGGAATTTATACATTCTGCAAAATGTTCTGCAATATATAAACAAATAAACTGATTACGTTTTTCAGTGTTATTATATGGATAACATTTAAGAGGGCAATTGATCAAATTAGGGATTACCAGTAACAGATATTTCTTTAAGTCATCAAGGAACAAGCATTTCTAAATGGATTGAATACACAACTGAATTTTGTAGACCATGTGTACAATTAATTAACATTTTAGTATGAAGACCTAAAAATGATATTAATAATTATCTCACTGATGAAATTACGCTCAGATTCATGAGAACTAATTGAATATTCCATACATTGATGATCATTTCATTTAATAGAAATACCATGGTGATTACGCAGTCCCCAAAAATGGATAATATACTCACTGAAAGAGATTTTTAATACACAAAAATGTTTCATGAAAGCTTCACTCAGAGTTCCGGGGTGAGCGCACTTCAAATGTATTAGAAGAATGACTTTTAGATCACTAAAAGAACCGAAGTGTTTAGCTGAATATGTAGGGAATCGCGAAGTAAAATGTTAAGGAAATCCTCCAAACTGCAGACAAATATTTAAGAAATGAACAAATTACAAAACATAATCGACTCATTCTAAGGACAGAAAACGATGATTGAAGAGAAAAAGATAAGGAAGACGTGAAAAGTGAAGGTGGGGACTCATGAAAGTGAAGAGTATATATTGAATGCAAATGAAAAGAAAAGAGGAAAGCTGCTCAGTGTACTCTATGTTTATTATTGGGCTGTTAAAACTAATCCGGGAAGAAATGTCGAATTACATATAAGAGGTGGGAAACCTCTTAGAATATATGAAAATTGTTTCAAAATAACTATAGACGATTTTGTTACTTGGAAATTATAAAAAAAAAGCTATACTGGTGTAAAAGAGAAAAACCTACAAAAAGTACTGAATAGCTGAATGAAACAGTTGCTAAAAAGAAGGGGCCTTTACAGCCAGGAAACGCCAGAGTGTGTACACTCAGAAACCACAATCTCTGACCCACCTAGTTCTTCGTTGGGCGAGTGGGTTCCGTTCTCAGCTAGCACTCTGCTGGCCGCGAGTTCAAATCTCCGACCGGCCAATGAAGAATAAGAATAATTTATTTCTGGTGATAGAAATTCATTTCTCGCTATAATGTGGGGCGGATTCCACAGTAAGCTGTAGGTCCCGTTGATAGGTAACCAATTGGATTCTTAGCCACGTAAAATAAATCTAATCCTTCGGGGCAGCCCTAGGAGAGCTGTTAATCAGCTCAGTGGTCTGGTTAAACTAAGGTATACATAATAATCCGACCCACCTAGGTTGTGCTCCGAGTTTATGAGCGGGGCCTTTCTGGACGGCGGGCATTGCTAACTATCACGGATTGAAACACACTCGAACACCTTTTGAACTCTTCCGGATTTTGCTTTGGGTGTTTCTTTTGTTTTGTTTTTTTTCATGATTTTGCTGCATATAATGCAAAGCAGTCATGGTATGATTATATTATAGACAACACTGTGTTGAATTTTACAACCTGTATAATATCGAAACGAAGAAAAAATGCCGAAACTGCCGAGTTGTAGTTAGGAAAGGGGTGGGGAGGGAAGGGTAGAATCTGCGTGTGTGTGTCTCTGTTTCTGTCTGTCTGTCTGTCTGTCTGTCTGTCTGTCTGTCTCTGTCTCTCTCTCTATGTCTTTCGCTGTCTCTCTTTCTCTCTTTTATTCTTTCTCTCTCATCATCATCATCATCATTATTATCATCATCGTCATCTCTCTCTAAATGACGACAAAAATGCATAACTCATAAAATATAAGGGAAAAGAGAGAGAGAGAGAGAGAGAGAGAGAGAGAGAGAGAGAGAGAGAGAGAGAGAGAGAGAGTTTGTGTTTGGTCAACATTCATTTCGACTTTTTTCATGAAACAGCACAGTATATGCACTCTCAGCAATGACTCCACTTCATCACAAATGCACTCAGAATCAACCTTCATTTCATTTGCATACAGTGAGCAGAACAATCATTTATGATAACTATTATTGAAAAGATGAGTGGGAGGAAACCAAAACGACTAAAAGTTAATGAGGACTATAACCCCATCTTACTCAAACTTTTATTTGATGAAAGTCAGCCACCCCAAAATTCGTCAGATTCAGATCATGAAACTAAAGAAAATGACACATCTGAAGAAAATGATGATGTTTGTGTGATTCCGGAAACACAAGATGAAAATGATGATTTGTCAGATAATGACAAGTGTTGAAATTAATGATAACTCTTCAGATGAATGCATCATTATATCATCTAACGAACAAGAGGACGAAGAAAAATCAAGTATCATACATATCAATAGTGATTCTGATGAAACTTATTGCGGGGAGCTACAAGAAGATGATTTTGTATCTCAGTCACAGTCTTTGTTAAAATGTTATCCATACAACTATTACTGAAGTCAACCTTGGGGACAAACAATTTTCATGTATAACTTTTTACTCATAAAACAAGATAATAGTGTTAACAACAAAGCCCTTTATTCTCATACACTGTAACCGATTCCTGAGCGGGGAATCAGCGGCAGCAGTTTTCTATACCATGCGAACATCATTTTGCCAACCCAATGGTAAGCCTGCTTGCTTCGAATCATGTTTTGAGTAAGGTAACCTGAGCAAGGATGAAAGAGAATGACGAAAAGATCATATCATCAAAATAAATGTTTTATTTGGATATTTTCAAATCAACACACTTTTAGTGTAAAACAAATGATCAATGTGACAATTTCAAAGAAAAAATGTTATGCTTACGCACAAATAAATTTGTAATTGAAAAAAGTCAAACATTAGCCAATCGCTTGCCTCCCCCACAATCTTTCCCTCCCAATCCGCAACCCTCATTGAATTCTCACTACAACCACCTCGACTCAGCCATAGGTTAATACTTTGTCCAACCTCCATTCACAGCTATAACTGCTTGCAGTCTGTCAAGCATGGAATCTACCAGATTGCTGCAAATGTTTGGCCGGTTTCTGATACCCTCCCACACAGTATGTGCGTGTCTCTTCACTGCTTCCCTTGTTTTCTCCTCTACGTTCCATTCCTGAACCATATGTGCCCATAGATTCTCTATGAGATTACAATCGGCTCCTTTAGGGAGCCAGTTCAATAGATTTTTTTTTTTTTTTTGGATGAGTCTCAAACCAAAGCATGACTGCCCGACTATTGTGGATTGGACTGCTATCTTGCACCAGATGTATAGGCTCTGGTTCCAGGGTGGCATATGCTCGCACCGATGGTAACAAGGATGTCTCGAGAATATTGATATATATTGTTCTGCTGTCATATACCCTTCAATGTTGGTTAGTTCACCAACACCTCCCCGCCACATCCATCCATGCATACAGGTTGTCACACGACCGCTTCTCGATACTTCTGAGCGTATCTAGTGTTGAGGATTCGCCAACACTGCCGACCGGCTGCTGCGACAGACGTGAAACTTTCCTCTAGTCGGTGAAAATGACACGTCTCCAAAAATCGAGTCCCACATCCGCATAAGCCTCGGCAAACCTTTGGCGGGCTTCTCTTTGGGCATCAGTTTAGGTTTACTTCCGTGCAGGGATGAAACAATGTCGGCCAGTCTCCCACAGTCGCCTCCTTGTTGTTGTTATTGGGTGACACTGAACTAGTGCGTCCCTTGTTATGCTTACTGCAGTTTTGGGTGGTGCTCTCTCCGATTCCCTTTGTATGCGGCCATCTTCCTCAGGTGTGGTGATTCTTGGCCCTCCTGGTCTGGGCCTGGTGAGCACGTGACCCTCCTCCTCAGGTCTTCTCAGCCAACGCCTAACCTTATATCTGGAGATACTAAGAAGGCGTCTTGTGTTCCATATCCCCTTCCCTGCCTCGTGATAGCCAATAATCCTGCCTCGCTCTGTTATCACATCAGGTCGATTGGCTCTAGTCCTTGGTGGCCTTGTACGACGTTGTGTCTGAACCCCCATATATGTAATAATAGCACGACAATGAAATTTATGAAACAGCATATAAATACAGGGAATCCGTTCAACTATATAGATACTGCTGCAATGATATCATGAGGGTTTGTTAGGGGGATAGTACGAAAAAGAGAGACAGACAGAGAATGAGAGAGCGTATGAGTAAGATTATAGAGAAGTATATCTTAGAGAGCAGAGAGAGAGAGAGAGAGAATGGCACGTCAACAAAGCACACTAACTTTTCAACAGACGTTTAAACCAAGATAAGGCAAGTCCTGCTCCTACTCATTTCCTAACTACAACTCGGCAGTTTCGGCATTTTTTCTTCGTTTCGATATTATACAGGTTGTAGAATTCAACACAGTATTGTCTAGATAATCATACCATGACTGCTTTGCATTATATGCAGCAAAATCATAAAAAAAAAAAAACACCCAAAGCAAAATCCGGAAGAGTTCAAAAGGTTTTCGTGCGTTTCAATCCGTGACAGCTGGCGTTGCCCGCAGTCCAGAAAGGCCCCGCTCATAAACTCAAAGCACGACCTAGGTGGGCCGGAGATTGTGGTTTCCGAGTGTACGTAGCAAAGGCGAATGGCCAGTGTGTGTAAAGGATTTAGGCGCTACTGTTGAAATGGCTGTGTAGGTGAATGAAGCAATTAATATTGTGGAATTTTCTGACGGAGGAGAACGTCAATGATGCATTATTTAAGGTAGGATGGTGATTATAAATGGGTTTTATGTTAAGAAAAAAAGTATGGATGACTACAACAAGTTTCTGAAAAAAATACTTGATCAGTTTGATAGAATTTGGCAGACTGAACACAGTGGCAGGGATGGAATATTGTTTTAATGATATCAGATACTTTTATCACGTCATGAGCTAAACGGAAAACAAGGTTGTGAAAGACTTCATCAAAACATGTGTGGCGGTATGCAGTAACAAAAAAAAAAAAAAAAAAAAACAGTCGTTGAAAAAAATTACAAATATAGTCGTTCATTTTAGAAATTCATTAAATGAAACAAAAGTGACCACAGATCACGTAATAGAAAAATTATTTGACGCTAGACTGCATACGCTAATCAGCTCCCAGAACTTCTCATTTAAGCAGTGTTTTTAGAATCCAGACACCCAACATCAAAACATAGGTCTGAAAAAAAAAAAAAATACACATCTGCAATGGGTATGTATTCCAGTGAAAGCAAAAACTGGACCTAGGGTTACTAAGTGGTAAAGTTTTCATGAAGACCGAAAATTTTTGTTGAAAAATGGCATCTCTTCTTTTTATTTTTGGGAGGGTTTTAAACGAAACTCTTACATTTATTGTGAAATATTTTATCTTGTTTTCGGAAGTTATCGGTAAATATCGAGTTCGAAAAATGGCGATGAAGAAATGGATTTGTTTTTAGTCAGCACTTGCTCTGGGATGTATATAAAAAAATAGGTAATTTTAATGTTTCTCTCTCTCTCTCTCTCTCTCTCTCAGTTTGATATATATATATATATACATATATATATATATATAATATATGTTTTATATGTAACAATATAAATAATATTGCCAAGACCAGGAAGAACATTCTTTATTGTACAAGCGGAAAACAAGGTTGTGAAAACTTCATCAGGCTGAAAAAAAACAAGGATGAGAATCAATAAAATACAATAAAAAAAAAAAAAATAAATCATCCTGGTCTTGGCAAAATTTATCATTGAAAAAGATTAGCCAAATATATATCGTTCATATTTATAAATTATATATAAATGAAACAAATATATATATATATATATCATATATATATATATAAAAAATAAATAAATATATATATATGCATACATTATATATATACAGAAATTCTCAAATTATATATATATATTATAATATATATATATATATAACATCAAAATATATGTGTGTGTGTAATAAAAAAAATACATATATAAAATATATATATAATTCCAGTATATGAATATAACTGGACCTATTGTTACTAAGTGGTAAATAAATTTCATAATATATATAAAATTTTTATTGAAAAAATGGCATCTCTATCTTTTTATTTTTGGAGGGTTTTAATATAAATAAAATTTATATTACATTTATATATATAAATATATTTAATCTTGTTTTATATATAAATATATATATATATAAATAAATATATATATTCGAAAAATATATATGAAGAAATGGATATATATGTTTATATAGCATCATATATATATGGGATGTATATAATAATATAAATAAAATAATTTTTATGCTCTATATCTATATATATATATACTACACACATATATATATATATATATATATATATATATATATATATATATATATATATATATATATATATATATATATATATATATATATATATATATATATATATATATATATATATATATATATATATATATATATATATACAATAAAGAAAGCTATATAATACGTATATTTAATATCAGTATATATATATATATATATAAATAATATATTTTTCATATATATTATATATAATTTTTAAGTTGATAATAAGTCTCTTGTGGCCGACTGGTTGGGATCACAACCTGATTCCTCGATCTGGTTCGACCCCACAGGACAGTGGACTTATTATCAATTAAAAATTCCCCTTCAAAACATATAAAAAAATATATTATTTCGAGGTAAGTGAATTGGATATTAAAAAAGGACATTTGTAGCTTTCTGATTAATATATGAATCAAAGTGATGTGATAAATAGTCATATATATATATATATATATATATATATATATATATATATATATATATATATATATATATATATATATATATATATATATATATATATATATATATATATATATATATATATATATATATATATATATATATATATATATATATATATATATATATATATCAATTGTTTACATTCCTCCCTCCTATTTAGCTGCTATCTAGCTACCTTCTAGTGAAAAGTATCATTTCAGTTAGCTTATAGCTGGCGCCAATATGGTGGAACTCAGTTGTTTTAACTTATCTGGACAGATAACGCATGCCTCCGTGGCCTACAGGAAATGCCCAGGCAGGGTAGACAATGGGTCTCCTCTTTCAGCCCCCCCTGCTACCAAAACACACCTAGATTCCCCCTCGCCTTTTGGGGTCATGTTTCAAAGTAGGCTTAGGGAGGAAATAGACATTAGGGCGTAAACCACTCGTGGGGAAGCTAGAACCTTAAACCTTAGGCTCATTATCTTTAAGACTGCTATTCCTTTGACCTGTTTACTGGCAAAGAATTCGCTTTCAGGTTTGGGACTATTGGCTCCGATGCCCGCTCGAAGCAGCAAGCCAGCAGACCCCTTCCTGCGACTGTCCTGATCGTATGTCTGTCTTCGGTGGTGGCCCAAGTTCATGATCGTACGCCTGAGACGTGGTATTTCGGAGCTCAAATATTCATCTGAAATAGGTAAGCCGAGAGTGAAATTGGCGCCAGTCACCCATGTCTCTCTCCACTAAATGCCTTCCATTTCTCTCATTTATCTTCAAGTTTAATCCCTTTCTTTTCCCAAGCTTCCCCCTTTGTGTGACAGTGAGCACATGTTCCTTGTTTCAAAAGCCCAATCCAATACAATTCCAAGACTGTGATAACGTAATTTTCTCATAATTATCTTCTGGGCTACATCATGTTTAGTATTTAAGAATGTATATTGGGTGATATTTTATAGGTAGATTTCATTTCTCTTAGTTTGAGCAGGGCTAACTCAAACGTCTCTTTCAGGTGGAGACATAACGGTCGATCGCAATTCCATGCTTAAGTATCTCGTCTGCCACCTAAATCCTGAAAATTCCTGGTCGCAGTCATTACCGAATTCCGTTGTGGCCCAAAAATGTTCATATGAGTTATTCTCCCATCCTGGAGTTCCACCATTTGCATTACCTGAGACTATTTCGTTTAAACAGGGCAAGACTAAATGTTATTATTTTCATTGGACTGATTGTGTTGCACATTGGTTATCTCTTTTTAATCAACTTGATTGTTGCCAATCCTTGCATTCTTATTCCACGTTTCCTATTTATGAGTTTGCCCCTAGTTATCATGCTGTTTGTTATCTCATTGGTTATTTGCTAAGTTCTGTAAATAAATCCCTGTAAATTTGTAAAAGAATTCTAATTCCAATGGCAACCTTCCACATTCAATTGTAAATCAGGAAAATTCTAAGGTAAGTTTTCAAACAACTTTTCCTTTTGCTCATAAACTGGGCTTTCTTGGTTTCTGGCAGCATCAATTATAATTTTATTTCAATTTTCTTAACAAGCCAAGGTCCAGTTTAAATAATATATATATATATATATATATATATATATATATATATATATAAATATATATTATATATATATATATATATATATATATATATATATATATAAATATATATAAATATATATATATATATATATATATATAAATATATATATATATATATATATATATAATATATATATATATATATATATATATATATATATATATATATATATATAAATATATATATATATATATATATATATATATATATATATATATATATATATATATATATATATATATATATATATATATATATATATATATATATATATATATATATGTATATATATATATATATATGATTATTATATATATATATATTATATATATATATGTGATATATATAATATATATATAAACAAATAAAATACAAGCCGTTGGATATGGTATATCCTATGTTCTTGTAGTATATATATAATATGGAATATGTGATAATATATAAATATTATATATATGAAAATATATATATATATATATATATATATATATATATATATATATATATATATATATATATATATATATAAATATATATATATAAATATATATATATATATATATATATATATATATATATATATATATATATATATATATATATATATATAAATATATATATATATATATATATATATATATATATATATATATATATATATATATATATATATATATATATAAATATATATATATATATATATATATAATATATATATATATATATATATATATATATATAATATATAAAGAATATATATATATATATATATATATATATATATATATATATATATATATATATTTATATATAAATATATAGATAATATATATATATATATATATATATATATAAATATATATATATATATATATATATATATATATATATATTAAATTTTCCCAAGGATCCCAGCCATCCAAATGCTAATTTAAAGCTGGAAAATACAACAGTGCATTTTGAGCACTGCCTGACAAAGGAAGGAAGCAAAAGGAATAGAGGCCACGCCCTTAATCCTTTAATCACACTTTCAACTTTCTCTTCTTGAACACGTGACACTGTGAGAGACTGCTTTCAGATCCTAAGCCCGGCTGGAGGCAGGAATAGCGCTGGGGAGGCAGATTAAGAGAGGACAGCTGGCATGAACACCAGGATTTGAGTCATAGATGATGCCCATGCATAGGGAAATGACACCAACCCCAGTGTACCTGTGGATAACCTCCTGACCCCTGACCGAAGTCATATAAGGGTCTCACTAAAGGAACAAAAGGAGAGAGACATTTCTGGACGTGAGCTAGACATATCTCCCCTTCCATTCCTGCCTCCTTCAGAGAGCCATGCCTTACCACGTGATCCTATCTGGTAGGGACCTTTAGTCTTCTTACCAGTGAAGCCCTTAGCTCTTCCTCTGCCACCATTATCCTCACTGAAGCCACTTCTTCTCCAAGGTAAAGTGATCTGTTGCAAATGTTCTTCCAGTCAGACACTGTTTTAATTCTCATACTGAACTTCCTATTTTCATTTCTAAGTGCCAGTGTTTCCATGTCAATCTTGCCTTGTTAGGGCAGTGTTACGTAAATGCCTGTGTTTAAATAGTTACATAAAATAGTGTGTTCAGGGCTTCTTGGCACCCTCTGTGTTCACTTTGTCCTATGTATATTTTACTGCGTCCTTCCTGGCTTTTAATTTGTGAATCTCTCCATTTACAGAGGGTTTGTTAGCCATGGAAATCTCTCTTGACTGTGCCTTGTGTCAGCATAAACACCAATGGATATACTTTCAAGCTTTCCCAGTTATAATTAACCTCTCAGGCCTTGCCTGCCTGATTACTCCATTTCATCTTCTGATGTTTCATTTCATGTAAATACACGTAATTTTAAACTTACCCTAACGTGTTTACTTACAAATGACTCGTGAGTAGAGCCCTCAGCTCAGATATTTCCCCATTTTTCCTTTTTTTACGATTTCCTGTATCAACAGCAGTCAGATTTTGTACAAAAATAGAGGTAAGTGTGAAATCATTCATTTAGAGTCTATAACTGGCTCATTGTAACCATTTTAAAAAAGGTTGAATCGTATATATATATATATATATATATATATATATATATATATATATATATATATATATATATATATATATATATATATATATATATATATATATATATATATATATATATATATATATATATATATATATATATATATATATATATATATATATATATATATATATATATATATATATATATATATATATATATATATATATATATATATATATATATATATATATATATATATATATATATATATATATATGTATATATATATATATATATATATATATATATATATATATATATATATATATATATATATATATATATATATATATATATATATATATATATATATATATATATATATATATATCCTCTGTAAACGGAATGAACTTAATAAAAGCCTCGTTGACATTAAACAAGTTTAAAATTAGTGCTTAACTGTTAAATCCGGCAAGTAAGTGTTGACACTACGATAAGAAAGTATTTGCAGCCAGTAGCTATCAAGATGTCCAGTGACATGGATAGCAATTGATGCTGCAGTTGATGTTTTAATAAAGGAATTAGAAATAATTGTGAATAACAAAAGGAAAAAAAACGTTCAATATGGGTAAAGGAAGTGGTTTTAGTGGAGAAAGTTAAGGGCTCAGTACACTACTTACTGAATTACCTACTGAAGAACCTACAGAATATAAAGACATATGCGCATGGATGTGCAGACGTTTTGAGGAACTGCTATACAAGCCTCACATGTCTACAAAGGACACACCGATGAGAAACGTAAATCAGCAAAGTTAAAATTGAAATAACCTTGCGTTATTTGGCAAGTAAGGGGATAGTCTTGCATCACTTGCATACTTCTTCAGTGCCGGCCTCCATTATTTCAAAGTTTTTGCCTAAAGTACTGCAGGCAATCATTGATGTACTGAACAACTACTTACAGGTAATACATTGCAAATACATTGCAATATCCACCTATACATTGTTTATTTCTAGCAAACTTGTATATTTATATATGTAGTTATCACATAAATTCACAAAATATTTTAAATAAAAAGAAAATAGTGTTGTGAACAAGTTTTATATATTGATTAAATTTCAATGTAGAGAATATTAAGGACAAAACAGTGTAATATAAACCATTATAGTTCTTCATAAGCAACTCTCTCAATGGAAAATTGTGATTCATTATTCATAGGGCCTACATTTGTGTATGAAACTGCAGAACCACACGGTGCATTAAAAGATTGCGCCGTTGATGTTGTGTTTTCTGACAGAGAGACAAGTCGTTCATGTGTTACTTTTAATAACCTTAATTTTCTTTCTTGAAATTTCAGCGTCGGGAACATGAAGACCTTCCTTCATCAAAGCTTCGGCTAACATATTCATTACCATGTCACGCTTGTTTCTGTTCATGCAATCAATGTGCCTTATATCCCACAACCTATCCCTCATAAATTCCCAAAAACGTGGAAATTTCATTTGGACTCCACTTCTCGCACATGCTTGCGTTCGGGAAGGTGATGACAACTGTCCAGCAAAGAGGCAACTTGGCGTTACGTGGAAGTTGTGGCTGCTAATTGGTCACGTGACCGGCAAAGCAAGTAAAATAACCGGGACATCAACTTCACTTGCCACTATCTGGACTATCAGCAAAAAATACTAACTTTTCGTTGACATTGGGCAATAAAAATAGTTCACGGGTCGCTAGTACTAGCGGCTGCTAAATAGCCCCGTGTCAAGAATAAATTTAATAAATAATAAAAAGACGCGAGTTATTGATATTGCGATAAAAATTTAAAAATAAATAAATATGAGAATTAGTAATGATTCTAATTGTTTTCCTGTTTCTACAGCACACAAGCTGTTCAGTCAAAGGACATTTTAAGGGAATATTAATTTTTTGCTAATAAAGGTGACATCAGGACATTACCACCAACCGAGGATGCATTTCATTTCCATATTCGAGCATCCTACCAACTTCTTGTATACAAACAGGGAAACAAGGAATCAATGGTATTAGCCAGTTTGGTCGTAACCTACCATTAAAGATGTCAAACTGACCCCAGCCCCGATGTCTAAATCAGCAAAACCAAGTGCAATTAAGGATGACTGATTAAATTGTCCACTTTGCCTAGTGTATGAATAAAAGTAATTATTAAGTTATGTTATAACTGTCTCAAGAATACATTAACTATACTTTCCAAGGTGTTTCCAATAATAGGAATGTGTTACTTGCCACACGCTAAGCTGGCTATGATGGCCCGCCCACTTCATTAGTTCGAGTCCTTATCCGTATTTTCATAGAAAAGATTTTGATATGAAATAATCCTCTTTCAATTTCCTACGTGAAATATTAATTGTTGGAGAACTAGAGTTAAATTCTTTCATAGAATTAAAAATGTCATTCGGAGAAATAAAAAAAAAGAATATATATATATATATATATATATATATATATATATATATATATATATATATATATATATATATATATATATATATATATATATATATATATATATATATATATATATATATATATATATGAAATCGAAGCAGAAGAAAAAAATTATTGTCGAATGTAAACAATTCGTTACTTCAGGGCATTAAGTTATATATGAATTGAATAAAAACAAATAAATACAAGGCATGTTTCATAATAACTTACATACTGTCGATTGCATACCTATAAATATGCTATATGATTATATGAATCATAAGACACCATAAAATATGCATGATGGCAGTGGGGAGGTGAAGTCTCCAGTTAAACAGCCACTCAGTGATCAGCTGATTCTGACAGCTCGCTCATCGTAGACAACTTGACTGAGTAAGTCAGTGGTGCCATCTTTATATTTTGCTACAGATAACTATATGTTTCGGTGTGTTATAACCCATTCTAACAATCTTTTTAGATCGGAAACTTGCTGCAATTGTATGTAAACATATTTAGGTGAAATAGATATATATCTTGATACATCAAACATTTAATTGACTCAACAAAAGAAAACAAATTGATTCATCATCGGATACATCAAACAATACCTCAAAATAACAAATTCATTCGTTATTGGTACTTTAAACATATCATTTAATCACAGTGATTACTTCAATCATCGCTTTCTGACTCCTCACAGTTACTGGTGATGTTTAAAATCAATTTTTCAGTTAGATGGTCACGTGCTATATCACTTCTATGAATATCCTCCACTTCTCTTGTGTGACACATACATGACCTCCAGTCCTCTGCTGTTACTCTGTCTGTTGCACGTTTAGTTATATGCTCAACATTTGTCAAAGTCTGATTTTGATTTGAATTGCATTTCTTGACCTCATTTTTTATTTTTGCCCAAATCAATTGTATTGGGTTGAATTCGCAATGATAAGGAGGAAATATATTTGTATACAAAATATTTGGATACAAATTTGTATACAACGTTGGATGTAAACCTTGGACTCAGCTTGTCTTTGTATCTGAACAGAGAACCAATGGTGACTGGGTTCTTAGGAATAAGTTTCAAGTTTAGGGCTGGTAGTTCCTTGTGTAATATATCAATTAGCTTTTTTCTGAAATTGTCATTATGTAGAAACGGAAAACTCGCAAACATTTTAAGTTTGGGAACAGTACTGGTAGAGATAGGAGGTACCATTTTCTGGTAGAGTATTTTATTTAAGTACCTGAGAAAGAGTTTACGAGGAAAACAATTGTTTTCAAGATGATTACCTAATTTAATGATTTCGTCGTGGAAACTCAACCAGAAAGATGTATGTGTCAATGCCCTGTGGAGGAGAGTGACAATCGAATTCAACTTCAAATTAAAATAGCACGAACTATAAAAATTCATTCCTAGACCCGTGAACGTTCCTTTGCGGTAAATGCCCGTACTAAAACCTTGGTCATTCCTAGAAACCAACACATCCAAGAATGGAAGCGTATTTTCCGACTCTTTTTCCAGGGTAAATTTTATATTAGGGTGCTGGGAATTGGCGAACCCTAGAAAAGCGTCAGCATTAAAATCGTGTTTAAAAAGTAGAAACGTGTCATCCACGTATCTTCGGTAAAAAAGGGACCGGAAAGATAAAGGAAGTTGTCCAGAAAGCTCTCTTCCAAAGCATTAGACTCTCACTGTGGCGTAAGTTACCGAACGGGTGCTAAATTATCAAACCCCGAATTTTCATGCATAAGAGACCAAGGGAAAAATACAGAAATAATATCAATTACAAGGATTTCAAAATAATAGGCAAAACTCCGAATGACCACCAACTGTCAATACTAGAATCTCCTTTTCTTAAACAACCAGTTCCCCAATTAAATACTCAGTCCACGTCAACACCTCTATACCTCTCGTGAGTTTCTGTTGGAACCAAAACAGACCCTGAATGTCACTCATCTTTTGCCTTCAGAACTATTTGGTAATCATTGTTCATTTCTGTTATGTTTCTTTTTATACTTTTATGTAAAATTTCTTTTTTCTCGTTTTTAAAATCTGAGTCTATTCTTAATTCATAGTTTTGAAAATGGGACACATGGTCCTGAAATGTCAGCATAATAAAGTACATTGAAAGGAAATACGAGGAATTCTCCTTCTCCCTAACTCGATACTGTTCATCAGGTTTAAAGCAACCACCTTCGACTTTGATAAATATGTATTATATATATATATATATATATATATATATATATATATATATATATATATATATATATATATATATATATATATATATATATATATATATATATATATATATATATATATATATATATATATATTGTAGTCAAGGGCAGGAATACTCTGAGATTCATACTTCCTTTATTGCTTCCTACGTTTCGTAATTCATAATCACATCATCAGGGAATTCTATGGAAAGCAAAATAAATTAATAAAAGTATTGAACGGCTAAAACTGATCATTCAGCCCTACAGTAAACTTTAATGTCCCTAAACTCCCTATATACGCCGTTTTCCCATTTTTACATGATGATAGCTTTAAAAGGGATTTCATTAGGATCGTTCAGAAGTACTTTGGGGCCATTGACATCAAACTCATCCCAAAAATCCAAAGACAATCGGCTCACTCTTCGGGTTTAAAGATCGGCTCTGCCCTTTGATGTCGTCTGGTGTTGTTTATGAATATACTTGTCCCAGATGTAGTCTGGGAACATATTTTGGATCCACCAGGCGGCTTCTCAGGGTCAGGGCTGACTCTCATAAGGGGGTGAGTTATAGAACTGGATGCCGACTCTCCAATCCAGAGCTACCCTGCATAAGAAATCATGCCACCAAGTGCAAAACACAGATAAATTATGATGATTTTAAAGTTATTGGCCAAGCACAGAAACTGCAGATACTTGAGTCTTTAAATATTAAACTGAGGGTTCCCTCATTAAACAAGCAAACTGCCTCAATTCCATTGTTTTTGCCATAGGTCATTACTATTTGTACCTCTGATCTTTTTGTTTTGTTTTTCTGTATATATTTTTCTTTTACTGTTAGTGTGGTTCTGTCGTTTGTATTGTAAGGTGAGCGTCTTCTGTTTTTTTTTTTTTTATAATTATATTACTGTCTTTGTTTGTTTCTCCATTCTTTGAAAAATTTTTTCTTAAAATTTAAAAATTTTTATTTTTTTTTTTTGTAATTTATTTGGAGGGTTTTGTGATTTTGCTATTTTTAATGTGCTCTTGTGTAACCATATGTGTCCGTGTGTAACGTGATTTTAAGCTTTGTGTGTATGTATTTTAGTGTGCTCTTGTGTATGTAATTTTGAACAGCCTTTATAGATTTTTAATGGCTAATGTTTTAACGTAATTCAGTTTTTGCCGTTCAGTACTTTTATTAATTTATTTTGTTTTCCATAGAATTCCCTGATGATGTGATTATGAATCACGAAACATAGGAAGCAATAAAGGAAGTGTGAATCTCCAGAGTATTCCTGCCCTTGACTACAATTTATGTATGTGCATCGAATCTGCCAGATTTGTGTGATATATATATATATATATATATATATATATATATATATATATATATATATATATATATATATATATATATATATATATATATATATATATATATATATATATATATATATATATATATATATATATATATATATCTCTCTCTACAGGTAAAAATTATAGATTATATTTTAAGGAATTGCATAAACACAGCATATATATTTTATTAGACTGTAGTGTGGCTAACTGAACATTCACCAGTTAAGAAACTTTGAGAGGAGGTTTAGCTGTTGTCAGAAGTGCATCCTGATTAGAGAATTCATGTCAGGTGTTCGGATATTCTTGAGAAGTAAGAACACTTACCTGTGAAGACTTTGTCAGAGTTTTTTGCTGAAATGTCCGGGTTCCATGGCTTAATTTGTTTGTTTTTGGAAGTTTTTTTTGCAGGATTGGGGACAAACCATAGGTTTTCTTGTATTTTGTCATAAAAATTATCATTCAAAAGATCAATACAATTGGTTGTTAGGATGGTCTTCGGTGAAGACTCTAATGGTTGAGCTGTCGATTAACTTTTACATAACATTGCTGTTTAAGATGGAAATATTTTAGGTTTTCTAAACATCAGACCTTGTTCTTTTCATTTAACACTTATCTCACGGAATTTGAACATTTTTACTATTGTCCAGCTCTGAGCAAAAGGTAACATGGGTTTAATTTGACTTTTTCAAATGTTTCGCTGAGGAAGAGGTTAAAATGTAATCATTTGGAATATAATGGATTTTGAATGATTTTGACCTATTGTGGAAAAAGTATTTAGGGAGAATAATTAGTTGAATATGATGGAGTGAAATATGTTTGATCATTTGGTGTACATTAGTATTCCATTTTATTTAATGAGTGTGTGTGTATGCATAAATGAAATAGGTTACCAGTCGCCACGTAAAACACAATCAGGATCAAAACCAATAAATGGGACTTCTCAACTTTTAGCAAGAGGTAAGCAATAAGATCTACTCTCCATTGCAAAAGAAAATATACGCACACACAAACATATTTTACTCAAAATGTGAATGAGAAACAAAGTAATTAATGAAGACAGCAAATTCATAAATATGTTCAATTCCATTTTGAACAAAAGTCAAAAAATAAAATGTGACAAAGTGAGAAAAAAAGATAACAAGGTAAGGTTATTATATGACAATGTATTGATTAAAATTAAGGATATGTAGATAATGATGGGAAAAAGTGTTAGAAAGTGATTATGCAGCAAATGATCTTAGTTAGAATATAATGCAGGATAAATGATAATGCAAGTTCTCAATTAGTGATGCAGAATCCTGCCAAATGAAATTTCGTGCCGTTAGAAGAATAGCAGCTGTGTTGTGATGCCAGAAGACTAATAGTAAAAACAACTCCGTTAGTAAAATGTAGTTAACAAATTCGTGTTGTTAAAATTGCAATGTGATGAAATCAGCAGTTCAAAAATGTACCAAAGGTCATAACCATTCCCAGGTTTATATAAACAAAGACCATCATAGATTAGTTCAGTATGGACATCCATGTTGCAAAATGTTGAATGAACAGGCATTAGTCATTAGTGATGTTTCAAGTTAAATAATACGATTTAGTATCAGGTTATTAAAGAAGTTAAATGTAGATTTTTCTTAAATTTTAAATGTCATTGTTATATCACTCGATTGAGGATACCCAAGAAATCAGCTTCAGTCTTCTCCCGTGTACAGTCCAGCTTCTCATCGTTCACTCGCTGAACGAAATTCCATTTCTTTTCGAGATTTCAAACATCTCACCTAATGAAATATCTTGATAGTAATTTGAAAACCCTTTTCCACCCTATAACAAAACATTACGTAAATACGCCAAAAGTACATTTTTATACCAAAAAAAAAGTAAGGAGAAGAAAATTGGTGATCAGAAGAATTTTCAAGTCTAATTTATGCATTAGAAGAATGGGTAGCTGTAAATTAAATCTTGCAATGAATATGTTTCCCATACGATGTTTGATGAAGAAGTTGCGGCCTCTGATGATGGATGAGCTAGCTCGGATGAAGAGTGACGACGTTGTTGCATTCAGCCATCATTAACGATGAACATAAATCCTGTAAATGAGTACTGGAAAGTGACGATAATGGTTCTGCAGAGAAGACGAATGACGTGCCATTTTCTTTTATTTGACAAAACTTTGATTTTCTCACGATCAATTCTTCCTAAACCAGCCAAACAATGTTCATGTGAATTGGGAGAGGTTCTAGTTTCACATTAAGTCCAATTCAGCCAGCAGAGTGAACTCTCGTAATGTTTAAGAATTCAAACAAATCGATTTGATAACATTATTCATAACATCATGGCAATCATTTAACAGTGCTTGGTTTCATTATCCAAGACTACCGTAAACTTCTTTATTGGCGGAAACCAATACTAGAGCTGACAGATTATTAATAATAGGTGTCGAGACGTTAGATAACCATACAAGGAAAAGCCCGAAGGGTTTTATACGCTTCCACAGTGCCACTAATGGGTTGAAAGGAATGCCGATTACGATCTTATCAAGGTCAACCTTTTAACTTTAATTAGCTGTAATAAAACTCAACTTTGCGAAATCTACTACAGTTTGGTTGCGCATTTTTCGTGTTGCATTATTGATAATCTGGTAAGATCTTTAATAGTGTAACAAATGCCACTGACAACACGCCTTTACAGTGCCAAGTGTATCCTTCCATCTTTAAGGATTTTTGCTTTTCGATAAAGGATCACTTCCCCTTTACATGATTAATTTTAGCGATGATATTACATCAAAGTTGCTCCAAAAGTGTGAGTGTCATGAACCTGATTGAAGCGTCGTGACCACCTCATTTATTTTACTGATTACTGCTGTTCAAAGCTTGAACTTGTTTGTTTAGTTCTCCTGCTAATACCATTTCTTGTTGATGTTCCAGATTTTCGATTTTAAACATGATCGCGAAGTTTTAAACGATTTGAAATCCCTAACCCAAGACCTGGGATGGGAACCAACCAAATTTAATGAAAGAACAGCTGGATTACGCCTTTCAGTAACGTCATGAGGTATTGACCACATTAGCAAATCAGGAGCCAAGATTTCAGATCGCTTGTTTTATTCCTTAAAGGAAAGTGAGCAAGCATATTCAATTGTGTCAAGATGACTTGATTCGGCGACGTTGGATCACTGCTAGCTGGCTAAGAATGATTTATGCAAGTCTGCCAGAGATTGATCCAAAAGAGTCAATTCTGATTTCAAAGTTATTACTTCATTTTCCCTAGTAAAAGTGCGTTCATATTGACTTCTAAAACATATTACTGCCAGTTAGAAAGAAATTATTCATTTCCTCTACTATAGAACCATGATGTAAAGTTATTTCAGAACTCTTCCCAGCTACGATAAACATTGAGAGGAATAGTGCATGGTATAATTTGACAAGCTTCATGTTGGAGCCTGTAAAGAAAATAACTTGTAAATAATGAAACAAAACATCGCATCATCCAAATGATAAAAAATTCACACAATAATTAACTTTTTCATAACAAACCATTGTCTTAAGCTCTCACATGAGAGATAGATACTGTTCGAACATCCGTTGAATCGGACTGATTCCGAATTTTAAGTCGGTTACCTATTAAAACTTCTATAACTATGAAAGGACCTTCAAACTTAGGCAACAATTTCCAATTTAGCCCTTTTCTAACATAGACTTGTACATATACTATATCTCCTTCTTGGTAAGGCTTTGTGACCTTAGCTTTTTATCATGTGCATTCTTCATTAACACTTGAGCCTGTAAGAGGTTTGATAAAGTGTTTGATATCTACTTCATGGCTAACATCTATTATATCCTTCAACTGGATCTGATAAACTAGATGTTGGGGATAATATGTGAAAAGGTGACCTAGCAGGTATCCCATAAACAGCTTCATGGGGAGACATACGGATTGAAGTATGATAATTGTTATTTAGGGTACTGGACACCGTGGGTATTGCAATATCCCAGTTTGGGTCCATATACCGCCTATGTTTACACGCAGTATGTCTAGCACCTTTCTATTAACCCGTTCTACCAATCCATTAGATTCAGGATGGTATATCATCGTATTGACTTTCTTTATTTGCAGAATTTCGCACAATGAGTTAAGGAAGTGATTATTGAATTCTCCACCTGAGTCAGAGATTATTATATTTGGAATTCCATGTCTGCATATATAGCACTCGTAAAACTTCCTAGCGCACTCAATGGCTGTTTTACTTTTTAGTGGTATTAATTCAGTATACCGTGTAAGGGCGTCAATGATAACCAAGAGGTTTTATTCCCCCGGTCTGTCTCGTAAAAACCTGTCAATAAATCAAGGTGTACCCTTTCAAAAGGTTTGCTAGGCACGGGATAAGTTCCGAGACCTACAGGATTCTTAGTATGGCCCTTGTGACGGAAACATATATCACAGTTTTTTAATATATGTCCTAATATCTTTTAACATAGTAGACCAGTAAAATAATGACTTGGCCTTTTGAGAGGTTATTTTGAACCCAGGATGACCATGCAGAGGATGGTTGTGAAGCCATTTCAGAACGATTGGGATTAATGTGATAGGTACAACCACCTGGTCGTTAGTTAACTGTGTTGAACTCCTGGTTCTCCTAGCCACGGATCGGCATAGAATGTTATCCTTAATCAAGAAATATTGATTCGTATATTTCACATATTCCTTATCATCTGGATTCCTATTTAATGCATCTATTATTACTCTTAATTTCTGATCTTTCATTTGTTCTTGACGTACTGAATCTAGACCCACCAACCATTCTATATCTGTAATATTCTCTGTTGCTTGGGCTAACGATTGACCATTTTCGATAGCAATTTTCATAGCTTGCGAAGGAATTGGAATTTCTTCTAGATCAGCGAAAGGTATTGAGTGTGTTGGTGCTGGGTTACGAGATAGCGCATCTGCGATTACGTTTGCTTTACCGGGTAAGTATCCAATTTTAGCTCCAAAGTCCTGGATAATCATGTGCCACCGAGTTCTTTTAGGACTATGATTGAAACCTTTAAAAAAAAAGTCAGTAAGGGGCTTGTGATCAGTTAGAACTTTGACACTATACCCATAGATTATATATTTAAAATGTACCAACGAATTAGCAATGGCGAGGCATTCCTTATCTATTACTGCATATTTCTTCTCTGACATTTTTAATTTGCGAGAATAAAAAGCAATGGGAAAAACTTATTGTCATGCCACTGGAGTAACACACCTCCTACTCCTTGATCTGATGCGTCGGTTGCAATAATAAACTCTTTAGTAAAATCGGGAAACTTTAAAATAGGAGCAGAACTGATTTTTTCTTTCAAGGTATCAAAAGCAATTTGATGTTGGGATTCCCATTTAAAAGTTACGTCCTTCCTTATGAGATCAGTTAAAGGAGCTGCTATTACTGAATAATCTCGGATAAACCGACGATAATAACCAGAAACCCCGAGAAATTGCTGTATGGCTTTAACATTAGTAGGAACGGGAAATTTACTAATAGCAGAGATTTTATCATGGACTACTTTAAGACCTTGCCGAGATACCATGAAACCCAAATAGACTAATTCGTCTTTAAAAAACTCACATTTAGAAATTTTTACTTTTAGATGATGTTCTCTCAACCTTTGAAGGACTATTTCTAGTTTACTTAAATGCTCCTCCAAGGTGTTGGAAAATATAACTAAATCATCCATATAAGCATGGAGAATATTCCCTAGTAAATCTCCGAACACTATATTGATCATTCTAGTGAACGTAATAGGAGCACAACGTAGCCCAAATGGCATACGTAGGAATTCATAGTGACCTCTAGCTGTACTAAAAGCAGTGTACTGGGTACTATCCTTAGCTAAGGGTATCTGGTGAAAGCCTTTAAGTAAGTCCAAGGAAGTAAAAATTTATTCTGTCCTAATAGAGACAAAATATCATCTGTGCAAGGTACTGGGAAACGATCAGGGATAGTTTGGTCGTTGAGCTTGTGAAAGTCAACACAAATCCTCCAGGTTTTGTCCTTTTTGGTACTACTATCAAGGGAAAATTATAAGGGCTGTTAGATTTCTTAATAACCCCCTCTTTTAACATTTTATCTACCTCAACATTGATTTCATTCAGAAATTTGGCCGGTAGACGATATGAAGGCACGTAAATGACCTGGTCTTTATCCTTTAAACGAATTTGATGTTCGATGACTTCCGTTTTGCCTAAAGCTCCAGTACTAGTAGAAAAAACATCACTATATTTGGATAAAAGATCAAAAATTTCTTGCTTATATCCCTATCTAAGATGTCTGCTTTGATTTTGCCTTTAATTACCTTTTAAAAGAGATTCGTCTGTTGCTGATTCAGTGGAGTTAATTTCAGCAACTGTAAGGATTCGATGTTTTATATGCTTCGATATTGACAATATGTTGATTTTCATGTACTGTTAAAGCAGCATTTAAGTGATTAAAAACTTCAATGTTAACCCGATGATCAGAATTTACTGTGTATAATGCTTGCGTGACTGAAAGCCCATTGATCTTTAAGGTATCAGGAAGAATTAAAACCTCTGAGCCTGGCAATTTTCTTTTAACCTTGACCGTGAGATACGATGGTGTGTTTGGCTCAATGGTTTGTGCGAACGCAGCAAGGACGGGTGCCTGAGAGTTATGTTGGGTTGCTGTAACAATATCATCGCTTATGAGACAAGTGACTGGCTCTTCGATATACGTTATCTTCTTACTCTCTGTCTCCTTCTGATCCAAAACAGATTTCAATGTGTGTGAAGACCGATAGAATTTCCTTTTATAAACACTCCGTGTTTTGCGGGTGTTAAAATTACGTTATGTAATGACATTGATGGATATCCCATAATAACTACTGGGTACATATTAATATTGCCAACTATGATAAAGGTATCCGTAAAAGTACGTTGCCCCAACCTGTATTGTATCTGAGATGTACCAATTACATCTAATTCATTATTGCCTATACCTGACAAACGAACATCAGAGC
>NC_089764.1:3549417-3564417 GCF_040412425.1 Macrobrachium rosenbergii | reverse complement strand
CACTTCAAGGTTGGCCAATTTACGCACAGGAGTTTTATGGGTTTAGATGTCCATTTATTTCTGGCGATAGAATGCATCTTTAAAGTCGATGTTATCTCTGTTTCCTTCCATTGGATTCCACAATATGTCTTTATCCCTGATATATTATACGAAGTAAACCAAATGCTGTTTCTAAGCCATTTAACTACTAAGTCTAATCTTCACCAGTTGCTGGCTGAATGGCTAATCAGCTCAGTGGTGGTAAAACTAAGATATACTTCTTTTTGATGGCCCCATGATTGATTTTCTAACCTACCATATTGGGGATAGTCGGCCAAGTTTCACTTAAAATTGAAATGTTGAAATAATCATTTACCAAAAACATCTTGTTTAAAAAGTTGATTTTCCAAAACTTATTTTTAATAGGAATGAGTAATTTGTAAATGCAAAATTATAGCCATTTTTTATGAAATAAGAAAAATATTACTAATCCTATAATTATATTTACAAAAAGAAGTTCAAAAAATGGATGATCTGTATGATAAATGTTTCTAAACAAAAGCAATATATATAAAATATATATATTTATATATATATATATATATATATATATATATATATATATATATATTTATATATATATATAAATATATATCAATATATATATATATATATATATATATATATATATATATATATATATATACATATATATATATATATGAATGTCTTTTCCTGTAATACTACAGTATATATATGAAAATAAGAAGGACCATAAAACACTATTTAAACGTTGAAACCATATATTTCGGGCACTTGTTTCTGTGCCCCTGTTCACTGGTAGAATATGGACAGGTGGAAAGTTACAATGGTATATATACAAAAACATGAAGGTGTGGCCTTAGGCCTCCGATGTTATGGAGGTGGCGTTTCTTAAGAAGGAGGAGATTGACCAAATTCCCTAGTGGTTTTTGGCCTCATTAGCTCCGTTTGGCGATGGATCTGGCGGTCGCGTTTCTTGGTCATCTTCTTCAAAAGGGGTGCGAGGATTTAGGTGTCAATGGCGTCCGATTTCCAATGTCCTCCTGACAGGTTCATATTGTTGGTTTGATTGATGATAGCAGATTCCAGCATCTTTCTTTTGTACGGACAGCTACTCTTGAAAACCAACTCCGCCCCACTCCAGTTAATGACATGCCCTGTATTTCTAATATGTAGGAAAATTCCCGAACTCTCCGAAGCGTAACGTACTGATCTTTTGTGCTCTGTTATTCTTTGAGAGCGATCTACCTGTCTCGCCTACATAAATGTCATGACAATTACTACACGGTATCTTGTAAACTCCGGCTTTTTCCCTTTTTGTTATTTAAGTATACGTTAACGAGCGAACTCCCCGATGGATTTGGGATAATGGAAAATGAAAGGATTATTAGAACTGAGTTGTTCGGTGGCCTTTTGGATGTTTTCATCGTATGGAAGCTTTATTTTGTTGTTGAAATCTATTTGTCTGTTGTGAGTGGGACCTCTGTAGTATATTTTATTTGCTTTGTTAATAGCCCTCTCGATAATGTGTGGTGGATAGAGCAGTTGCGTTAGGTGTTGGCGGATCGTGTTAAATTCTTGATCCAGGTACTCATTTGAACATATCCTAAGTCCTCTGAGGAATAGGTTGCACCTACCATGATTTTTACGGAGACGTCGGTAGCTTAAGAAATGAAATGTAGGAGACAGCGAAGGTGGGTTTTCTATATACTGTAAATGCATACCTGTTCTGTTTTCTTATGATCAGTACATCTAGGAACGGCAGTTTTCCGTCCTTTTCCCATTCTGTTTTAAATTTTATGGTCGGAACTAGCGAATTTAGCCTATAAAAAAATTCATTAAAGTCCCCAGCTATTGTCCCAGAAAGTAAAGATATCATCTACGTATCTAAGCCAGATCATGTTATGGGGTTTGATAGACGACAAAAGTTCTGTTTCGAAATATTCCATGTACAAGTTTGCTAGAAGGGGTGATAGGGGACTTCCCATGCTACAGCCAAATTTTTGTTTGTAAAAATTACCATTGAAAGAAAACACGTTGTTAGTTACACAGAGGTTGATAAGTTTTAAAGTTTTATCTATGCCAAGAGGAAAATGGTCTTCATATGGTTGTAACTTCCTCTAAGAAAAACAACACGTCGGCAATCGGGACTTTAGTAAATAATGAATCGACGTCTAGACTGAGCAGTTTGATGTTGTTTGAGGGGATGTTTAAACTATTAAATTTTTGTATGAAATCTTCTGCATGTTTGACGTGGGAGGATGAGAAGGTTCCTAGAAAGGGTGATAACAAGTCTGTGAGCCATTTTGATAATTTGTACATGAAAGAGCCCTGCTAGATATTATGGGGCGTAAAGGAATCCCATCTTTATGTGTTTTCGGGAGGCCGTAAAAATAGGGGGAGAGGGGTTGATTACCTTGAATGTCTCTAGTAATTCTATGTCTTTTTATTGCCCCCTATGGTTCTAACTGATTTGTTAAACTGAGCAGCAATATTTGTTGTGGATCTTTCGTTAATTTGTCGTAGGTCTCCGCATCGTTTAGAAGTTCTTGAACTTTATTGATGTATGTCTCCTTGTCTAACAGAACTATTTTCCCGTCTTTGTCAGATTTTGTGATGATGATATCCCCCTTTTCTTAAGCTAACTAATGCATTTTGGAATCTTTTCGGGAGCGAATTTTTTTTGTTATTTTGCTCCAAGACATTTAGCAAAATGCCTTTGAGACATGCCTCTTTCTTGTTATAGTTGTTTTTTGCAAAATGTTTATCAAAAGCAACTAGGAAATTAAGATTACTCTTAGGGACCAGGTTTTAGAGCGAATGAAACTCCAAGATTTAAAATGGTCTGTTCTTCTGCAGTGAGGGGATGGTTAGAGAGATTCAGCACATTATTGGGAAGGCCAAGATTATTCCATACGCTGTTCTAATCAGTCTTTTTTAATTTGTAGCACAAATTTCTGGAGTGGGACTCACTGTTTTCAATAGCACCTGATAGCACAAAATATGAAAGATATCTGTACATACCATCATCCCTGCACATGAGGCGAAGTGACGTGGCTAGCTCACTTATTTTTCTTCTAATCACATAGATGTCTTGGTGTGTGGCTTGTATTCTGTCTTGGAGGAATGTGCGGATGGAGTCCGGAAATGGGTCTGACGCCGATGTCCAACGCATGAAACCGTACATTTTGGGAGAAACTTTCCCTTTAGGCATTCTTGTAGAAAATTTCTCTGATTCTTCCTCTTGTAACCCATGTACTAGCCGTTCGTACTGTCTAAAGATGTGCTTGACAGCTGGGTTGAAGCCGAAAAACTGGCGTAAACTGTGATGTTCCATAATGGGCAAAAATTAATGTATTTTCCTGTAATACTACAGTGTAATATAAAATAAGAAGGCCCATAAAACACTATTTGAACGTTGAAACCATATATTTATATGGCACTTGTTTCTGTGCCCCTCTTCACTGGTAGAATATGGACAGGTGGAAAGTTACAATTCATATAAACAAAAACATGAAGGTGTGGCTTAGGGCCTCTGATGTTATGGAGGGCGTTTCTTAAGAAGGAGAAATGACCAAATTCCTAGTGGTTTTTGGCCCCTCATTAGCCCCCATTTTATGATGGATCTGGCGGTCGCGTATATTGGGTCATCTTCTTCATGAGGGGTCTGAGGTTAAGGTGCCATGGCGTCCAAAATTATAAAGATGCTGGAATCTGTTATCATCAATTGGTTTGACCAATATGAACCTGTCAGGATCTTATTGTTGGAAATCGGAATTTATCGACAAATTTTAATCTCTTAGACCCCTCAGTTAAGAAGATGGCCAAGAAACACGCACCGCCAGATCCATCGCCAAACGGGGAGCTAATGAGCCAAACCACTGGGAATTTTATTCTTTAAGAAACGCCTGTTTCATAACATCAGAGGCCTAAGGCATAAATTTATCTGTTTTTTTAAAATACCATTGTAACTTTCTTTGTTATTTACCTTACTTGTTAACTTCTGAAGACGGGACTGGAAACAAAATTGGAAAATATATGGTTTCAACATTCAAATAGTGTTTTATGGGCTTATCTATTTTCATAGAATGGAATGCTTTATATATATATATTGAATAACATATATATACCTATATATATATATTTATATATTTATTCATTTTGTTCCTATAGATTATAATATGATATAAATATGATATATATATATATAATATATATGAATAGCATATATATATAACATATATAAGTATATATAAAATAGGTCATATATATATATATATATATTAATAAAAATATTATATATAGATAATATATAAGATATATATATACCAGTATATATATATATATATATATAATATGCATATATATATGTTCAATATATAAATATATATATATATATATATATATATATATAGGAACGGCACTGTATATATATATAATTTAACATTCATATATATATATATATATATATATATATATATATATATATATATATATATATATATATATATATATATATATACATATTGTATAGAAATAATATATATATCTATATATATAACGCATATATATTATATATATATATAACGACAAAAGTTATAGTTATACGATAATATACTATAACATGTCCATAGAAGGGGTGATATAGGGACTATTCCAATACATATAATATATATATATATAATATATATTACAATAAAACATATTATTCATCTGCGATATAGTATAAAGTATTTATCTATATATATATATATATATATATTTAACATATCTGGAAAAAATAAAGTGGTTATTGGGACTTTAAATAAACAAAAAATCAATATGGAAATTGAGGGGATTTTAACAAACATCCTTCAAACAGCCACTTTTTGTTTTTTAATTAAAAGATGCCTTACTTTACCGTTCCACTCAATTACTGAACTATAATGTTTTTTTAGACATTGTTGCATTATGTTTTCGGGAGGGGAAAATAGCTGGGGTTTGAAATTACAGTAAATGAAACTGATGCATTTTTTTATAAACATAGGGTTCATGCCAAAGTATGAAATTTTTATATTAATGAATTATATCACACAAATATCTTGTGTACAGTTATGTAGTAAATATTATGCTATTCAAACAGCTAAATCTAAAACTAAAAGACATAAATATATTTCAATTGAGATAACAAAGTAACACAAAATGAAATAACATCATTGAAGAACAGCATGTTTTTTTTTAAATATATAGTAATAAAACATGTTTAAGAAGGTACTAATGAGAGCAATTACAAAATTGAATCGAATCAAATTTTAAGAAAATGCAAAAACACAAACTGAGCATTCTTTGCTTCAAAAATATATTTGTATACAATTTATCCAGTTCACCTTCTTCCTCAAATAAATTGAGATTACATCCAGCTCCCATGGACTGGACACATGGATGAACACAACAAACCAGCCCTCTTATATTCACATTGATGGTTAGACAGCCTTTTAAGGCAATTACACTTGACTAAGTGTAACAGTTCATCTGTGAGTAATGATCACAAATTAATAGAAAGTATTGGTTTCAATCCAGTTCCGCAAGACTCCCATCCCTATTCGATTGTGATTTTTTTTTTCTTTTCAAGGAGCAATTGTAGTGAAACAGATGGTGTTTTTTAGGCTTTACTTCCCACTATGACTTTCGTTTGATATTACCACTTTCGAAGCTCTGCTTTCCTAAGTGTCGAAACTGGTTGAGGTCAAGGTCAGAGAAGATTAATGAAAAAATCTATAAAAACTAAATACATTATTCTCTTCTTTGATATTTAAATGGTATTTGGTTTTAGGTAAAACAATTAAGTTTGGACAACTGTCATTAAAACATTCATTTTCACAGTAGAATGTTAATATAAAAATTTCTTCCGAAGATATACAAGTTATAAAAGAAATGCCCCATCTTCAAAAGCAAGTCAGGATAAAATTTTGGAAAAATAACATAATTGCAAAATATTATCTTAACATCTTTCCATAATGATTGAATGCTGAAGAGATAGAGCTCAATTCCAAGCATATAAAAAAATCTAATAATCTATTGTGGGAACAGCGCTGATTAAGAGATAACGTTTTCGCTAATAAGGGGAAAAAGGATCTTTTTCCCCCTGAGATGGTGGAATGGGATTTGCTGCTTGGTAAAACTAATGAAGCCGCTTACGAGGAGTTTGGGCAGAATCTTCCTCCCAAATTCCTCCCATCCCGTGCTGCTAATTGAGAAAGTACATCTTCAAGGGATTCAGAGTTATAAGAATAAGAATGGAAACAACCAAAGATTTAATAATTTTTCTGTTGAGATTGGGATGGAAATTAATTGACCAAAATGCTCCGTAACTCATATAGATTCTGAAATAAACAATCTCATCAGTGATTTCTCTTTGGCCAGATTATTTTCCCAACGAAGACGAAAATAAGAGTGAAAATTATATAGCAAAGTGAAGATTGAAAGAGAAACCTACAAGATTCCTGTGTATAACTTGTTTACTTGTAAATATTTACATGTTACTTTTAAACTCGAGTATTTCAAAATAAACTGTGACCTCTTTTTCAAGAGATGATTTCAGGCTGGTTCTTTAGGCCCGCAATCTTCTGAACTTATTTTTCCCTTGTTGTCATTTATATGATGGCTGACCCTGGTTTCCATTCTCTTGAGAGTTGTTAATCTTCTCCTGTCGGTCTGATATCCTGATCTGATGGTCAGTGGTATTAACCTTGTGGTATGTGAGTAGTCAGCATCGGTCTGTTGGGCAGGAGACCTAACCTCCAGGTCAGAAGGGTCGATCATAGCTTTTTTAATATTAAAGAATGTATGGGATCTTCTGAGGTAAATCTTTGTTTCCTTTATCATTTTAATCTTTCTGATTTCTGCCCCTTCACTACCCTCCTATGACTGATGTTATTGGTTTTTATAAGCCTACTGTTTTAAAAATTTCCTATGGTCCTTTTCCCAACAATTTAGTTTTAGCACTCCTGTGAGTTGAGCTGTACTGCCCTCCTGTGTTCTTGGATTCAAGTCCTTATTCATACTTGTTTCACCCACATTTTGTCTCCACAATTTCTGTTGCAATTAATATGTTTACTCCCTAGCATCATCTGCATTACTGTCTTCTCCTTATTTTTATTTTTACATCCTTTGTGTTTTTAACTGTTGTCATTGAAAGACAAATTTATATTTAATTTCTTTCATTTTTTTTATGTAATTTTGTTTCATTTTGCCATAGAGGAGGGAAACTATTTTCTTGTTTTCTGTATTCCATGTACTCTCTGCATTTTTTAGTAAAAATCCTCCTAGCTTTGTTGAGTGCCCTTTTTTCTGAACCATTCGGGGTATGCTGATAAAAGCTTTTCTCTCTCTCTCTTCTATCATTGTAATTTATTTCTTTATCTATCTTATTAATGGTCACACGTTCTCATTGCCCTAAGAAATAAACCTGCTAGAACACCCATTTTTATAGCCAATGACATGAAAAGATTTTGAAACTTTGAATATACGAGTTTGTGTGTATGGGTCTTCAATATGCTGAATTCATATCCTATTTTTTTCTCTTTGGGTTTTCAAGATGTAAAAAGGGCAGAGAAGGACTTTGTACAATTGTTACTTTTTCTAGAGTGAATTTTATGTTGTTATCAAAACTATTAAGTTTCGATTTCTAGAAGACAGTAATGCAGGTGATGTAGAGGGAGTATACATAATTAATTGCAACAATTTGTGGAGACAAGTATTGGGTGAAACAGGTAGGGAATAAGGACTAGAATCCAAGAGCACGGGAGGGCAGTACAGCTCAACTCACAGGGGGTGTCTTTAGCTAGGCATTATTGGGAAAAGGACCATGGGATGGAATTTAAAACAGTAGGCTTAAATACAAAAGCAATAACATCAGTCATATCAGGGTAGTGGAAGGGGCACTCATCAGACAGATTAAAGTGATAGAATGAAACAAAGGATTTATCTCAGAAGATCCCATAAGCCGATCTTTAATATTAAAAGAAGCTAAAGATCGACCCTTCTGACCTGGAGGTTAGGTCTCCTGCCCAACAGACCGATGGTGACTACTCACATACCACAAGGATTTAAACCACTGACCATCAAAATCAGGATATCAGATGGTTGAGAAGATTAACAACTCTCAAGAGAATGGAAACCATGGACAGCCATCATATAAATGACAGTTTATGGAGAGAAGTTCCAGAAGATTGCTGGGCCTTGAACCAGCCTGACTACCTCATCTCTTTAAAAAGGGTCACAGTTGGACCTGAAAGTACTCAGAGTTTAAAAGTACACGTAAATATTTACAAGTAAACAAGTTATACACAGGAATCTTGTGGGTTTCTCTTTCCATCTTCAGAAGAAAACTGAAAGAGGTTTTTGTTTGGTTCAAAATGAAGATTATTAGCTATCAGCATTTCGAACAGTCAGAGGTGTCCTAACTCAGAAGAAACAGACTTTTATAAGTCGTGCTTTAACAAAATAATTTTAATTTCATATATTCAATGGTCTAAACTGGGATAGTGACCAATTGTTTCTTATGTTTTTCCTTGCAGATGGGATTACCTGGAACTTTTGACATATATTCGGCAAACTATCATTGAAATTTATGAAGTTTTTTTATGGTAAATAATGCATAATAATAATAATAATAATAATAGGGAATAATAATAATAAAATTTATAATAATATAAAAAAAGTATATTAATAGCTATTATCAAATAACTCTAATGTTCAGTTAGGAATTTTTATTACAAAAAAGTCTGATAGCTTCATAACCTAATGTTCAGTTAGTTTTTTTATTATAGTGCCCTTTTCACTCATAAAATTCCAATAATAATTCAGTAAGTTTACATAATTAAATCTATCGACACTGAAAACAATTCGTCAAATAAACATTTCTGCAGCAGCTTGCAAATATTCCTTTGTTCGTAATTTTTTGCATTTTCTCTCTTTCGATGGCTGGTGGATAATACAGTGACGTAGGTCGTGGTATTTTTCCAGTCTCCAATCTTCACGGTCGTATTTTGTGCCCAGTTTAGAAGGTCCAAGTTCAAAAGTTCTGAATTGCTCAAGCTCAGTCGGACAGCTGGAACCTTGAATAGGTTCCGTGGGAGTCAACTCAAGGAATGTCACCAAGCATATTTTCAAATAGCCTCCGCCGTATTTTTTTTTTTTTTTCAGACACCACAAAGACAAAGGAGCGAAGATTTGCTGAAAGTTTTTTTTTTATATTTTTGCTCTGCCGGTGGACAGACGATGGGGAAAAATTTGAAAAACAATATCTGGAAGCATTTAGATATGCCTATAAGAAGAAATTTATTGCACTAAAAGTGGAAAACTTTTAGAACGATGAACAAAACGAAAATCTAAACACAAACACAGACTAGAGCAGTTAGTTGATAAAGACGAGGATGAACTCGGGTAATTAAAATAAACTGGACATCATTAAAAACGATGATATGACTTAGTAACGTGCTATTTTTTACCTAAATAAAATATAATGACAACCGAAAATTTTTAATTGAATTTAAGAGAGACAATAAAATAAAAGCAGAAATTTGTCACTGAATGTCCCCATTGAATCTGTGTTGCAGCCGCAATACTGGCTTTTGCAAGAGGAGAGTTGCGAATGAAGGTGCATAAATGTTAGATGTTGTTAAAAATAGTTACTACCTATTAATATATTATTTCTGAATTTCTGTTTCTCCATATCGATCACGAGTTGAGGATCACTTCCTTGTTGGACAGGAGTCATAACTATAATTTTACTGATATTTGGAAATTAGATATGCAGAATATAGTGAAAACAGTAAAAGCGAAAAGAGTTGACAGAACTTGTAAGTAAAATGATTTGCGAAAAAAATATACAGTATTATTCATTCAGACCAATAATACAAAGTGATACAGAACTCTAATGTTAAAGCCTCTTTTAAATTAAGTGACGAGGAAGGTAGTGACCTGGCAGTCTACAAGAGTAGAACACAATCACATATCTCGTGCTGAATGGAAAATCAGAAGACAAGTGAAAATATTCTTTAGTAGTATTCTTGATACAGACATGGCTGAGAGAATTATAAATACCTACAACGGTTTATGCCGCAATATATGCAGAGAAAATCGGCAATTATGCAAACTGGATAAAACATTATCCACACTACGCAATAAACAAAAATTGCGTATATGGTCTCTGTAAATCTTGTAACTTTGAGTTGACAAAGGAACTACACAAGCTCAGAACACACCTCCATCACCTTTTATGCCTCGTGTTAAAATATGAATTCTCAGAAAATATCTTCCAGTTGCCGGAAAGGACTGGTTTTCTCACTACATTGAAGACATGATGAAGGCTGTAAACTGAGTAAATATAGTTAAAGGCAGCTGTTATTTTATAACATATACAGTATACTGCATGTGAGGGAGATTGCTTTAAGGACTTATTATATGAGAAAAATTCATCTTTAAAAGTTGAAAAGAATGAGCAGTATTATTATTGTCCTATTAAGCTTTGGCCTTTGGCCTAGATCTATTCTAAAATAGCAAAATAAGTATTTGGATTTTAAATTTATTTATGAATATAATAATAATTAATGAAATTATATATATATATATATATATATATATATATATATATATATATATATATATATATATATATATATATATATATATATATATATATATATATATATATATATATATATATATATATATTATATATATATATATATATATATATATATATATATATATATATATATATATATATATATATATATATATATATATATATATATATATAAATATATATATATATATATATATATATATCCATTATATTATATTTATTTATATATATTTAAAGTGCATTAAACGAAAATGTAAGAGTCTTAGAGAGCTAAAATTCACATCAAAGACCTGACAAATACAAGCAATGAAAATGTAACGGAGGCTGCAATCAAAGCCACTGAGCAATCCACAATTAAAGATTAAGCAAAAGCAAATATCACTCACCTTCTCCTAATTTTAAGAGATAAAGGTGTTAAGATGATCAGTAACAAGTCAATATTATCCGCAAACGCTATTTTATTGAATCCAAGAATCTTTACACTAACACGTAGTTATACATATTCTAGAGTCGAAGAATATTCCATTTATTAATAAGCGGAATCTTCCTTCAAATTTTAGTAAACATGATGTTTTTATCATTATAATTTCAAACAAATACATTTTACTATTTGATAAAAGAAATTAAATAACAATAATCAATTCTGTCAATTTCTGACAGAAGACGCTGGTATTGTTTTCTTAATAAAGAGAGTTGCCGGAAAGCTACGAGAAAAAAAAAAAAGCGAAGCTTACAATATGTTCTGCGTTCTCATTAAGATAGATGGGATTTCTGTGAATACCTTCTGCATCGTGAACTGTCATATCGATTCTACTCCCCTCGAAACAAAAGGAATATAAACATGCACCGAGCGGAGGAGTATGAAAGCGGGAGGGGATACAGAACAGAGACAACTCTCTCTTCACAATGCAAGGGAAAAGATCGTATGAGCTGCTTTCCCGTCGTATGTGACACTACGCTTTCAAAAAAAAAAAAAAAAAAAAAAAAAAAGGAAGAAGAAGAAAAAATCTTGACGTCTGTTAGCAGAAGAAGTATATGAAGAGCATTTCTGAATTTTGAAACTACTGACTATACAGTTGGTGCATTTGCGCCCGTGACATACCTGAGCAAGTTAGAGATCGAATATGGAAGGAACACCCATCTTGAATTACCTCCTCTGCATACTCTTTCCGAAGAGCACCAAGACGGAATATTTGCAATACATCATAGCATGCTTATGAATACACACACACACACACACACACACACACACACACACACACACACACACACACACACATACACACACACATACACATATATATATATATATATATATATATATATATATATATATATATATATATATATATATATATATATATATATATATATATATTTATAGTTTTCATGGTGCAGGTGGATCTTATGACTCCAAAATTATTACTTTCTCGAAAATGGCCTTGTAAGATACCCAGGACATATTTGCACAAAAAAAAAGAAAAATTGATTTCACTATTTGTTAAACATGTGGATATAAAAAAGTTTATTTGTTAGCACACAAGGTCAAATGGAAAATTAACTGAAAACACGGTAAATTACTGCCAGTCACAGTTAAGGAACACGGAGAATATATTTGCTTTCATCAACTTCCAATGTTAATTATTTTAAGCTTTTTTTTGCGGGACATTACATTTCACTGACGTAGGATTAGTTATTTATGACTCAGTTTTTGTAAACATTTCTTTTTAAGAAAGGAATATAAAGAGAAATTTTATTTAAATCATCGTTTCAAATTTTTGGGTAATTCAAATGAAAATAAATGATTTCTCAAAATCGACGAAAATCCCTTACCAAGGCTGCTTCAGAGGTTTGGGGTTGACGGCGTCCTTGGATGATGTAAGGCCGCCTTTCAGCCTCGCGTTTGGGAGACTTGCTAATCCCCCTGTGTTCTTCTAAGGAGTGGAATGGTTCAGCAACGCGTCGTTTCTCCACATGTTGAAAACAATATGTTGAATGGGCACTTAACTTGTTATGCAAATCTATGGACAGAGCTGTCCCATGATGTTGGTATAGCGGGTTTGAGGTCGAAAATTGTATATTCTACGATTTTCTCTTTATACGTACAGTAAAGCCAGATTATTTCCCCAAACGTTAAATGACCTTTTAATCTTATTTTTTTTGGCAGTTTCAAAGCGTATTTGGGCGCTTGCTTTTTCTATATATAGCCAATATAGTTTTCATCAGTTTTTCCCCAAATCATGAAAAAGTAATTTCTCCCAGCACTATCTGCCAAGCAAAATTGATTTTAGTATTTGTTAAACATGTGTGAATAAATTAGTGTTGCAAAGAAATGAAATTCGAGAGAAGCCAGTCACAGTTAAGGCACGAGAATATATTTGCTTTCATCAACTTCAATGTTAATTATTTTAGCTGTTTTTTGCGGGCATACATTTCAGACGTAGATTAGTTAGTTTTTGTAAACATTTCTTTTTAAGAAAGGCTAAAGAGAAATTTTATTTTCATCGTTTTCAAATTTCTGAATTCAAATGAAAATAAATGATTTCTCAAAATCGACAAAATTTCTTAGCGGTAGCAGAGGTTTGGGGTTGACGGCGTCCTTGGAGGGTAATCCTTTCAGCCTCAGTAAGTGAACGCTGCTAATGAAGTTCCCTTGGGAGTAATGTTCAGCAACGCGTCGTTTCTAACATGTTGAAAACAATATGTTGAATGGGCACTAAAGTTATGCAAATCTATGGACATACACCATGACGTTGGTATAGCGGGTTTGAGGACGAAAAATTATGTGTATTCTAATCTCTTTATACGTACGTACATGGTACGTTAAATTCTTTTATATCTTATTACTTTGGCATTCAAAATGATTTGGATCGCTTGCTTTTTCTTACAGCCACTTGACTCGTTTTTTACAAAGCATAAAAATCATCACTATTCACCAAACCAGCGATATATGCATGATGGGAAGGGTCACTCAAAACAGAATGTTATATGGCCTGTTTTGTTTATATATATATATATATATATATATATATATATATATATATATATATATATATATATATATATATATATATATATATATATATATATATATATATATATATATATATATATATATATATATATATATATATATATATATATATATATATATATATATATACATATATATATATATACATACACATATATATATATATATATATATATATATATATATATATATATATATATATATATATATATATATATATATATATATTATTTATTTATTTATATATGTATACATACATATTTTTTATGAATCGATAGTAACGTAAGCATTTTACCATTTTCATTTATTTTGCTTTTGAAGCTTGTATGTCTGTTGGTTTTGAATCTTAGGGCAAGTAAAGGCCGAAATATATGCACTGATTTTTATTAGGTGTTCACCATTTTTCTTTCTGTGCTTCATATGGTAGGTCCTTAGCCTGCAACATGTTTTTGTTGTACCAAAAAGACTGATTGGATGGGTTGTCCATTTTACCCAGCTGGGTAAAATGGGCAACCCATCCAGTCAGTGATTTCTACTCAAGCAAAACAAATGTTGCAGGTTTAGGGCAAATAAAATGTGAACATAATAAAAAAAGTGAAGGAAGTGATTACCCTACCCCTTAAATGTGGGAAGATTGCAAGACTTAGGAAAAAGCAATATTAATGTAATTAAACATAGAAATCCTCAAGATTAATAATTGACAGGTAAAGAAATTAATATTCGTTTTTTGATCAAAGTGAAAAAATCTACTCCCAAGGAGAGAGAGAGAGAGAGAGAGAGAGAGAGAGAGAGAGAGAGAGAGAGAGAGAGAGAGAGCGAGCATACGTGTATTGAAGTAGCTATATCAGTCACATTAATTGGTTGCCTCAAAATTTTGGGAGACATTTCAAACAAAGATCAAATGGTATTAACAGTAAAACAAGAATCAGACTTTGAAACTATTAGAATTGCTTTATGGAACAAAAACAGCAACGATCTTTAAGCCGAGAGTATTTTTGTTTTTAAACTGATTAAAAATTTCTTTAATAATACAGTTCATAAAATACACACTAAAACTTTGTTAACAAGGATGTACACAACACTGGATTGCCTTTCTGGAAGCATTATTTTCGAAATTTCTCTGCCTATTCTCGGAACTTTTGTGCCCAGGAACATTTGCAAAACTTTTTATTTCCTTCTTTTCGTCTAATGCTTACTTTAATATATACCATAACACTTCTTCTCTCCCTTTTACAGCACAAAACTGTCACACAAAGATAAATCATATTAGCGAATGACATCCAGGTATGGCCCTCTACTTCGCGTAATGGGGTGG
>NC_089764.1:3541917-3544417 GCF_040412425.1 Macrobrachium rosenbergii | reverse complement strand
TATGGGCGTGGGTATGATACATATATGGGTATGGGTATGGGCGTGGGTATGATACGGATATGGGAGCTAGCAAATGTGAGCGATAGCAAGCATCTGCTAGTTAGGGTTTAACTATGGTGTCATTGAGCTTTGAATGACTTCTTGAAACGATTATATCTTAACCGGAAACCCTCTTGTTTTAAGGAATATGTTTGTAAACCTTCTAAATTCAATTGAATTCCATGAAGGGCCTATCATTTACGTTTATGTTAGGAATGACAGAAAGCTTCGATTAACAACTAAAGCCTTCTTCGTCCTTATCTTATTCCAATAGTACTATAAAATAAAGAGAAATTTAAAAACCAACGTGATTGTAATACATTAGAAGTATATCGTACATTATCTCGATTTTGGGAACGCTCTTTAAACATAGAATATTCTCACTAATTTGTGTCACGTGTCTTTCAAAATTATTTCTCAATATTACATATGTCGGAATGAGGCAAAGGTTACTGACAGGGCTTGTATTATATGAATACATTTCGCTATATTGATTTGAAAGTTGTATTTAGATGTAATATTTTCAGGAGACTGCTTGACGTTCAGTTGGTAATGTTTGACTGCTTGAGATGAACAGTTTGGATGGATAGAAATCTAGATCGCGGATAAAAGACGTAACTTGGTCTCTAAAGAAGAGTCGCTTTATCATGAACTATTAAAAAAAAATGCCAAAAAAAGTTACTTCACGCCACAATTTAATCTAAAATTCTTGTTTATGCAGCCTGTCTAAAAAAAATACAATTATAATAAAAATAACAGTAACAATCATGTAATAATAAATCCTTATGGCACCAATTTTCACACATAACCCTTTGCTTATAAAAGTGCAAAACCAACAAGGGAAATGCCATTTAAATTCCCTTGATAATCAAATGGCTTCTCCTAAAATACCATTCCATTAGTAATCTTTACAAAAAAAAGCCTTAGACCTAAATTCTCTTTTTTTTATTTTTTTTATTTTAAGCTGCAGGCCTCTAAATCTAACTCATACTGAACCGCTCGAGACGAAATGTCATTAACAATATTCTTTAAGCTTCAAGAAACGCTGTTAAAGAATCCATGCTTCATGAATTACATACGTATATTTTATTTGACCAAACCTTTGTTTTTTTTATACTAATTATTAGGAAATTCGCTCTGTCCCTTTGTCATTTCAATATTTAAGGGAAGATGTACAGTCACAAAGTTACTGCATTCACTGTTTTGACCTGGACATTCAAAACCCAAAGTTTTGCGTCCTTTATAGGCAATTCATATAATTCATATTGTTAAACGAGTTCATAAAAGCTAGGTTGCTTTATTCTGAATAAAATAATCATCAATGAGAGCACTGAATCCTTGGTTTTCATGGCTTTTTCACTTTTCTTATTGTCCGACATCATCCAGTGTATGCTAACAGTGTAGCCTAACATTTATATATATTCTCTATTTTTTTATCGCTCTTGTTCTGATCTACTGTTATTTATTTTGAACTTTTCTCACTGCCGTTAAAGATCTCTGAAAACTATTTTTCAAGAGGTTTTAATATGTCAATTTTCTAAAAAACAAAAAATTGAATACTACGCTGAAACGTATTGTTGCTTTTCTGATCTTAAAGCCTGTATCAACGATTACCCTTTCAAATTAAGAATTAAGGATAATTTTTATTGTGGTGCCCATGAATAAATTCACCAGATACAATGGTTCACACGAAGGAATATCAGAGAAAATACTATATTACAGAATTAGTCTAATAAATAAATATTTTTGCGTCAGCTGATATTTAATGCATTCCTGAATAATATTATAGATCTGACATAGGTTACACTTTATTGGAAACATTTCTCCGAAACAAGAAAAAAGATTGTTCGCTGATACAAGAGATTAGTATCTAAATAATTATATTTGGATGACAACTTGACATTCGGTTATATGACTATTTTGGAAAACTTTATTTAATATGAAAAGTTTTTCTTTTATATATATATATATATATATATATATATATATATATATATATATATATATATATATATATATATATATATATATATATATATATAAAAAGGGCAGAATGTTTCATAACAAATCACTTCTAATTTCGATTCACAAAATCTGTGTTTTTATATGCATTAAAGTGCATATTTTAATGAAAAATTTTTATATTAATTTAGATAAGTCTGAATTTAATTAGGTATATAATTAATGATGCAATTCTGCCTATGATTTTTATTTCATTTTTAAAAAGTAATATGGTATGGAAAATTACAATAGTGATTAATTATCAGTTGCATGCTTAGCTTGTGTAACTTGGGCTGTGTAGAAATAATATTCCAAAATAATATTCCATGAAAATCAGAATATGCTCAGTTTCGTCAAATAATTACATTCAGACAAAGCAAGTAAGAATGGAAGTCGGTTTTCCTTGATAAAGGACGCAAAAAATAAAAATGAGCATACTCAACTTTAATAATGATTTCAA
>NC_089764.1:3491917-3539417 GCF_040412425.1 Macrobrachium rosenbergii | reverse complement strand
TTGGCAAGTGCATTTTACCAAGAATGCATAAAGTGATTTTTGGAAATACTTCGTTTAGCAAAGGAACGTGATAAGAGTTTCGTATTTATAGATACCGTCATTCGACATAAGACGCTGATTGTTATAAAAAATTAAACAAAATTCCTGGATCTCTTGTTGCAAAAAACTCTATATAAACAATGAAAATGAATGTGTATGATGTACAAAATACTAATAAGTGAACAGCTGTTCCTTTCAGTGGTTCCCAACCCCATGGTCTCGACCCAAATGAGGGTAGCAAGGCTTTTTCTGAGGGTCGCCGGAGGGTCTTAAAAAAATAATAATAACTCACAGATGGTCACATTTTGATTTTGAATAAGGTAGCTGATGTACTTCAGTAGGACAGCGTCAAGATTCTCCTGGACACATACTTTCAAAAGAAATTTCAAGGTAGCCACTGAGAAAACTTTTTGAGTTTTTTATAATTAGTTGTAGTCTTTCTTTCAATGTGGTCCTTGGTTATTCCCAAGGTATATTACTTGGTTCTTACACTAATCATTTTTATATATAATTCATTGTATTAATCTTATGAGTCACTGAAATTTATCAGCAAAGTATAGAAAGCTGTGATGCTAGCCATTGAAGAAAAACTTATATTTTTTTGTGACTGGATATGCAAGGAAAAGTTCATGTTTTTTTAACATTTGTTTTCTTTTCCGTTTCAAATGTATTTAAATTTATTGTGTTAGTAAATATAAACTTATACAAATAGAATAACGTTAACTCATAAACATTTGCAAGCATAAGTGTAAAATGAAAATGGTTGGATTTATTACTACATGTTCACACATTTAAGGTCGCTGGTCCAAGTTAAGACTGCATTTAGGGTCACAGCCAAAAAAGGTTGGAAACACTGCGGATTAAATACAAACACATTAATTTAATGAAGCCAAACGTCTGATACATAATAAAATCCTTTCTATGGCCTATTAAAGGAACTTTATGAATGCCTCTGAAATTCCTACCAGGGCCAAAGATATTTGGCTTTCGAAATCATTAGTTAATAACTGGTGTGATGAAAATACATTTAATGGAGGAAAACATTTCATCATTATCTTCTCGCTTTCTGTTCTTATCCAATGGAAAAGTAATACGATTTAGATGTTCAATACAGCAAGGCCGTTAAAGACTTTTGTACTCAGTCATAAACATGAATATTTCTAATCGCTCGGGAAAAATAAATTTGCACAAAAAAAAAGAAAAAAACAAGGAAAATTAGCAATCTGTTGTCTAATTTCAGTCGGTGGAGGAGAGCAATTTCTGTTCTGTTAAAAAAACTTTGGTAAAGATAAAGATATGAACAATTAAACTGCATTAGGACTGCACTGATGATGAAACATTTTCATAAGAGATGCATCAGCAAGTCTGGAGTCGTCTGGTAGGCTGAAGGACTTATAGTTCACTACTTTTAACAACAGATATCACAGTGAAAAAGCTATGATATTTTCCATTAATTTAACAAATTGTGATTTTGAACCAATTATGTTTTAAAGTCATGTCTACATAAAGAATAGAAGAGGTCTTGTATGTATAGTGAGTAATTTCTGAAGATATCTATATTTAAAAATGAAGATCAACAGATGACAAATAAACAGGTATACAAATCTTCTTAATTTACGTGCGCACACGCACACGCACACACACATATATATACCTGTGTATATATATATATAAGACAGGTTACATGAAAAATATGCATGATAATATAAAGTTACTGAACAACTTCCCAAACACATTAAACAGTTATATAATATAAATTATGTGTGGGATTAACTCCCATCCCGATTTAAGTCACTAGTTAATCTCCATTCTGATTTTATTTCTTTATCTCACCAGTTGAGTAAGTGGCTACATTCTGTAGTGGCCATGTTCACTTGTAGGTGTGTCTACTCATGACTATGCATGGACATGAAGGACGATGCATGAAACATCTGTAGAGAGAAATCATCTCCCATTAGTGCTAAAACGAACTTAGTTCATATTAACACCATTACACGACATAGAAAGAAATGTTAAAAAGAAATGACAGGCCACTAAAATGTTAATTTACTGTTTATATTTAACACTCACCCTTATAGCAAGTAACTTGGCCCTCAGAGTCCTCACACTTTCTCTGCCCCAAAACGAGATCTTCACGACACACCCAAAATCGCGTTCTAACCAGACAAAGCTTCCAGAACATTTGAGACAAAATGCTGATAAGCTCTTCCACTCACGTGTCGCTGACACAGTTATATCTAAGGTGACTTTCGTTCAGTCACCCCTTGCTAAGCCCGCAGATCATCAGGCATTTACTGTGTTTATGTGATGAAATGCGCTGAATGCCGCAAAACACTACATTGTCACGCACTAATAGGAACAAGGCTCGGACACCACCTTGTGTCGACCTCGACGTTAATCATGCTTATTCCAAATTTACTCTGCAGCTTCATGTGACACTCATTTCAACGCTTCGAGATTGCTTCTCCTTGAAGCAACACAAATTTCCGCACCTCAGGAATATGGCAACACTCATTTTCACAACAATTATTACCAACAACGCAGCTAGAACACCCGGTAACACCAACTTATGATTATGTAACAGTTCTATATAGTCAATTCCTACGTCTTCCTCTCTTAGCACTGGTAACATTGTAATCTCCGCTGCAGACGGTATTCCCACAAAATCATGGTGATGATGTTTATGTTGTAGGAAAATGTTTACCGTCGAATTATAAACCTTCTTGCTGAGTTGTGATGAACTCTGTAGAAATTATTTTGCATCCTTCACATACAACTGCGACCCCCTTCTAAAGGATTGATGTGGATGAGTTCTCGCAGATTTTGGTGATTCTGCAGCTTTTACAAAAGACTGCTGTGGACGTTTGCATGGGCACCACCATATAGTCGTCGGGAACTGGTACAAAACTACACTTTTTAGTTGCTACGTCATGTGTCAGTTGAAACTCCTAACCTCTTAAAGCAATATCTCTAATAACCCTTATTGTCACAAACATATTTATTATGGTCCAACGGTCATCTTTAAGATCTATAGATGACGACTGATATTTGCTACCTACTATATAAAGTCTCTATTCTATCTAACATCACTACCATATTTTATGTGTACTAGGAAAAGGCATTAATATATAACTACGAAAAGGTTCTTTATCACTTGGAATTTCAACAAGCAACCCTCTGTCTGACAAACAGACCTTTATTATCCCATAATATCTATATGAATCACTACCTGTGAAAATTATGTTGGACCCAACTTGTAAGCCGCATTCATCAAAATAGACACTAACAACCATATAGGCAAAATGTCTTCAGAGATACGCCCTTCTGAAGCAACTGTTACCGCTTGTACTTGAGATGTGATTTCCGCTAACAATGATTTGGTCTCCTTTTCAGTATTCAGAACTGTAGTATGAAGCGTAAGCAAAGCAAATGTCAAATCCAGGTCACCTCTAATCCTTTGAATAGTGAATTGCAACACATTGTACATATTTCTCACGTAACTCTGCGTTAGTACTACTGTACATAATTTCTTCAGAACTCCACCCTTATCAGCTACTCTAGCTTCCAATGCCTCAACTCGCACTAGACTTGTAACTGCTACTCCACCAACTGCTGCTATGACCGTTGCTGGTACTCCTATAGATAAAGCGACCGCTGCTTTTTTTTATGCCTCCTACTTTGATCACACGAATGCTTTGTATCATTTGGTTTCGTATCCATAACCCGTGTAAGTGTTTCGGTAATTCGATCCTGTATTCTGTCTGCTGTAATCTGAACACTTTCCACTCCTGCCTCAGCAGAGACGAGAGTAGCTGCTACTCCAAGGACCCGCTGATAATTAGGAAGTTGACTATTCTTACTGAGAAAGTATTTAAAAAGTTTAATATTGTCTGCATGATAGTTGTAAATGATTCTTGCTAATGGTATCAATGAAAAGATGAATAATTTTCCTATCATTATGTCCATTTTTAGTTAACATAATATTAATACTTTTCACGAAGGAACGCTAAGAATTTCCCAAAATGCACGGAAAACATCTGTTAGAATGAACTTTCCATATCAGTTTTTGCTTTATAAAACACTAATATTCTATTTTTTCCTCTTCAAATATGTTCCCCCTAAACATCCATTTATCTGTGATTATCATTTTCTATGAAATGACAGATATCGTACTCATAGTATTGAATTCGAAACCACTTTTGTAAAATAATACCAGTCACCGTGTTCTAAATAGGTTGCGTTCATTTATTTGGGAAATTAAGAATGTTCTGTACCGACCTCTAAGCAAGAAAGGTGCCATTTACGAAATTACTAGTCAATTATTTTTTCTTTTCCTGAAATAAGTCCTTATGGGGGAGGTCACTGTTATAAATAAAACAAAAATAAAGAAAAGAACAAAATATTAACTAACCATAAAACAAAACGTAAAAGTTTTGTAACTACTGTGTATGGCATCATACAATCCAGCTGTTTACAACGAGTGTGCGAATTTCCCCACAGGTTCTTCTCTGCCCGCCCTGCCAGACCTGAGGCCGACAAACTTCGTAGAAATGGAAGAGAGAGAGAGAGAGAGAGAGAGAGATGTGATTTATGTTTATTAATTTGTTTATATATATATATATATATATATATATATATATATATATATATATATATATATATATATATATATATATATATATATATATATATATATATATATATATATATATATATATATATATATATATATATATATATATATATATATATATATATATATATATATATATATATATATATATATTGTTACGTGGAGTTATTTGGCTGATGAGTCTAATTATTAATGACTGTGATTTAAATAGCCCTGCTTTACCTAAGACCCACGTAATCCTATCAATTAAAGCTGAAAGTTACCAAAAAAAGATAGATAATTAACTTAATTGGATAGGTTGCCAGCTGAAAATAGGTTACTGAATATTGGTTTATTCTGAATACATGAATTAGATAAACATTACACAAACAACTAGTTTCAACAAAAAGAATAAAAGAAATAAAAGAAATGAACTGGGATCTTACGGGAGCTAATAACAGCTCCAACTTCCTCCCACTTCGGACACAAGATATTTTAACATAAGTGAGTTAATGATACAATGGCTTGGGCCTCTTGTGACGCATCTATGAGCAATTTCAAGCGGGTGGCTTGGGGACACTGATATGCTAACCCTTCTCCAAACAAGTTTGTGGCCAGGTTCCAAGGCATGCCCGGCTCTGGAAGACACGTATCCAGATAACAATTCAATATCAAGGACCTCTCACTTATCATTAATTGACTGCAAGGGATGAATCTTAGATCAAGAATGTTATGTTAAGTGGGTGGGTTTCAATTTTTACCAAGGGTCTAATAAAATGCATAAATAAGACTGAAAATTTTACTATATAATACTAATACAATGTAGATCACATTCCTAGCAGCAAAAGTTAATTTCTGGAATAGAGAGAAAAAAAAAACAAACAAATTAGTACAATGGTATAGTATATTTGCTACTACTCTAAAAGTAATTATGATAAAGTCTTTTTCTAAAAGCAAATTTACAACTAAATAGATTGATAACACTTTCTGTTATCCAAAAAGTATATAAGTGATACCAAAGTTTTGTTTATTTTCATTTTAAAAAGAGGAAAAAAATCACATATCTAAAAAAAAAAAATTCCTTAGCAAATGATAGAACTTTTAAAGGCAAACAGAACACAAAAAGAATTGTGGAAATCACATGAAAAGTAACGAAGCAGTTTCAATTTAAAGTGTGAAAACTTACTTTATCTCACTTCTGAGTTACTGTCATTTAAATGTCAGCTTCCGCTAGCGGTGGGCTCTAGTATGATCCGGGAAAGTAGCTCTTGTCGACAGTCACTTTCACTCTGCATTTCCTTGCTATTATTTTGTTCATTTTCTTGTCCTGTACTTTCAGGCATTTATCTAAGAACTTTGTAAAGTAAAGGATATAAATTACCTGATTGATAACCAGCACTATAATTGGAAATATCTTGTGATAACAAAATTATTTTGCAAAATATTGCAAAAAAAAAATACTTAGAATTGGTATTTCGACCTAAACTTTCGGAATGGGTTGCCATGACACCGACCTTACCGGTCGTTGTTTCACTAGAAATCGACTTTTTCCAGAAATATTCGTCAAAAAATGGACACCACCCCCACCATGGAGGATAATTGATGCAATCTTACTAGGCAACAATACTTGTACTTCATATATCTGACTACGTAAATGGGATATGGGTTTCCTAGGATTTTCCTTAGTCAGTGACTGTTTAAGAGAAAGGGAAACTTGTAACATGAAATAAGTGCAAGGACTAAAGGAAAGAACTGGGAGTAATTGTCATCTTCAGGCTTACCGTTGGACTAGATAATGCAGTGATCAATTGCATCAGAAGCCGTGGGTCCGTTGAAATGGCAATTTCCTTGGCTGTTCACCAAGAGGGGGAAGAACAAAGGGAGGAGGCCAGGAGAGACACACGGTGCTTGTGCTCTCTATGAAGGATGCCTCTGGACTTCTGAGCTGGGTCAAAATGCGTGGGTGCTTGCTTGAAAGACTCCTCCCCCCTTAAGGCCTGCGACAGTGTCTGAAAAATGACAAAAGTTCTCCAGTACAAAGGTCATAGAATAGTGAGCTCAAGGTACAATATAACTAAAGGAGGTCCTAGTAAAACCTACCCTGTTGAATATGCCCCTAAACTAAACTTCTTACCCTCAGTTGACGGTTGGTGTTTTTGGAAAAACAACCAGTTCCCTGGCTTCCCTCCCTAGAATGCTTTACAGAGAGGAAGCTTTGGTTTTTTATTTTTTTTATATTTCCACTAAATCAAGGAATAGAGGTTGAACAAGGTAATATTTATAATAGCTCCCCACCTTAAAAAGCCTTCGCTCCCTTCTGGGTGTGAAGGCCTGTACCAAGCAAGCTGTTTGCCTTGATTGCTTTACTCTTTTCGCCTGAACAGATTTGTCCCTTGCAATGCAACTAGCTAAGGATCTACCCGACTCTAGAGTGGGATATGAGCTTCAATCACTTCTACAGATTCCTAATACTACTTAAACGTGCTTATGGATATTTACTTGCTACCTCTGATGATTGTGACATTCAGTCCTAGCCAAATGGTACATTCAATGGTATCTTCTGTGACATAACCTATTAGAACACTGCCGTAGCACCAACGTAAAGGACAATGAACTAGCTAAGCTACAACATTCTTACAAGTATACAATGCCTTACATTAGAATTGTCAATCACAGTAAACAAAGATAATATAATCTGTGTTCTTTAAATGAGGTTTGCCTCATATGGTAAACGCTTGCCTCAGCTGAGGTATTTTGCCATGCGTGTCATGAGCTCAGTGACTCTATTCACAATAGTTACGATTACTGGCTTCACAATTACGGTATACTTACTTGGTTACCACTGCTCATTTCAAGGGTTTAATGACAAGGTTACTACTACTACGTACTCAGTCTGGTCTAGGCTGTTACTAACACAGAGATCATGCCTGCTACCTCCTCTGGGCAGGAGCCAGGATCACTCATAGATGGAAAGGCACTGTGCTAGGAGGGCACAAGTGCCAGGATGAGCTTGTGGCTCTTGCAGGTACTTGGCTCTCTTCCACCCCTTCTTCTTCGGGTTCCTCCAAGGCCTATCTACGTCAGTCCTAGGAGGTAATGAGGGAATCGACTCCGGGGAAAAGCCAGAAAGGCTAGCAGGCTTGAAGTCTTTGTATCTGAATAGAGAACCAATGGTGACTGGGTTCTTAGGAATAAGTTTCAAGTTTAGGGCTGGTAGTTCCTTGTGTAAAATATCAGCTTTTTCCCAAAATTGTCATCGTGTAGAAGCGGAAAACTCGCATATATTTTTAGTTTATTCTGTTCAGATACAAAGACAAGGTTAGTCCAATGTTTACATCCAACGTTGTATACAAATATATTTGCCCTAGATGTAGTCGAGGGACCTATGCAGGATGTACAAAAAGGCTACTAAAAGTATGCTTGGACTCTCATAGAGGAGTAAGTTTTAGGACAGGGAGTAGACTGTCCAGTCCAGAACAATCAAATATTCTGAATCATTCAAAGATCTGTAAAACACACATAGAGGACAAAGATTTCCAAATCATAGGACACATACAAAATGAAAACGAACTCCACGTCTTAGAGTCCATAATGATAAAAAAGCTAGTTCCGTTGTTAAACACGCAGAATTGTTTTCTCACTTTAAATATATTGATGTAACCAGTGATGTCAAGATTATTTTACCTCTTTTTTTTACATATTTTTTTATGTTTTTCATGTTCTTGAGTTTTTTCCTATATCTCTTTGTATTCTGCTGTGTTTTTTTTTTTTGCTATTCCACTATTCTGCTGTATTTTACTTTTATTGGGGATGTCAATGTAATAAATTTACATTTTGTGTCGAAATAATCTAAGAGTTATTATGAGTAATATGGAGTTCACCTTTTTACAGCCTTAAAAATGCAACCGAGATGTGTTGTGAAACATCGGCACAATAAATCATGAAAATGCACTGTGCTTTCCCTCGTTGCTCCGTCGATGTGGTTTGAGCAGTGGCTCCTGTTATGATTATATATATATATATATATATATATATATATATATATATATATATATATATATATATATATATATATATATATATATATATATATATATATATATATATATATATATAGTATTAAACGAGATTTGTAGCTTCATGATTGTATATAAATCACGGTGTGATAAAAAAAAATATATATATATATATATATATATATATATATATATATATATATATATATATATATATATATATATATATATATATATATATATATATATATATATATATATATATATATATATATATATATATATACAAATATATATGTTATATGTATATATATATATAAAATATATATATATATATATATATATATATATATATATATATATATATATAAATACAAATGAATACTCTAAAGGTAACAGTGATCCCTTAAAAAGCTTATCAACCATGTGAGGTATGAAAATATACTAAATTTTATCAAAACAATTGTGAGGTATCAATATGTACTAAAGGTGATCAAAGGGCATCACTTCATTACTGTAACTTTACCTCCTAGGTTCGAGTCACTTCAACAAAACCGAAGGAACAAAAGTATCTATCTCTCTGTTTATTTTCAGTGTTAATTCCTACCATTGGTGGTAAACAAATGAAACACTATTGTAAAAATTGAAATACAAAAGTTTATTTTTATTTCAAAATTAACAAATTAAAATTCACAATCTTCTTTGAAGAAAAATTACTATTACTTTGAAACATAACTTAATTAATTCTTAAATCAAATTCTGAATCAAAATTAAAGTTAATATGTGAAACAAAATTAAGTAAGCAAATGTTAAACCCTTAAGAAACACTGAGATGTGATAGAAAACCAAATAAATAATTTGAAGATACGAAAAGACAAACACAAATTCTTATTTCAACGGATTGGTCTAATAAATGCAATTCAGTTTAAACAATACTCCCTAAATTCCAACTCACTTTGAATAGCACATCCTTATTTCAAAGTAAGCTTTAACCATCGTTAAATTCATCAGTTACAATACCTGAGAAACTGCAGTTCGTTACACACTCTTTCACAATTCCTGTCAAGGCACCGTTACTGGGTAAACACTAATTACTACCGTTATCAGATCTCATTGCTAAGATTAATATCAATGACCATAATAAATTTACTTTACGTTACAAATTTTAAATCTGAGAGAGAGAGAGAGAGAGAGAGAGAGAGAGAGAGAGAGAGAGAGAGAGAGAGAGAGAGAGAGAGAGAGAGAGGACTTCTCTTATTAAATCTACACCTCATGGTTCTTGGGTTCACAATGACAATGTTTTCTGTCTCCAGTCATAAGCAAGACTCAGAACATTCTATCGAAGCTGGATGACGTCATCTTAAATGCAAAAACTTTCCTGTACAAGAAACCAAAGGGGAATGATGCACGATCAGAGCTTAAATATCGCAACTTCCACGTAGTTTTGTGCAATATTTTCCTTAGAACAAGAAACTCACCTTCTCTCTCTCTCTCTGTGAAATAACGTAACATTATGCAAGACTGGGCAATATTGCCTTGACTAAAACAGAAATACATGTTTAGAAGCACGCAAGATTATGGTATCATTCGTGACTCTAACCCAGCGCCCTTCTCTTATCTTGACTGTTGATGTGAATTATCACTTGAACCAAAATAAAAGCGATCCCATGACCAAACAGCCACATGGTAACAAGGTCATAAAAAAAATACATGACGTAATCTCTTGCCTGGTATTGAATTATCTAAAAGATTAATTCTTGTGAAATCTGTCATTACAAAGATTTCACTTATTATTATTATAACAAAATAAATTTTACACTACACAATATCTCTTGTATAAAAAAATCATATGACAATTACAAAGCATATCATATCATTCTGTAAAAATTATACTCTTCACATTTTACAAGAGAATATCTTGAGATTCCTCTCCCCAGAAGATTGTTTATCCTGGGTATAATCCAACGATTAACAACAGGATAAATAATCTGCAACTAAATTTTCGTTTCCTGAAATGCATTTCACTTTTATATTGAAGAGTTGCAGGCACAAAGACCACCTGGTTAGTCTTTGATTATGATTCTTCATCTTGTTTATGAATGTGATTTGGATTGTGAGAGGATAACACTAAAATTTCTTTATTTCTAGGCCTGTTCACATACACTTCAAGCTTTTTCATTGCTGTTATTAATGCTAATGATTCTTTTTCTATTGTTGAGTACACTGTCTGATGCTTTATCAATTTCGAGGACATAAAGCAAACAGAATGTAAAATAGCACTATCATCTCACTTGAAGTAGAACTGCTCTGATTCCACAGTCGATACATCAACTTGTAACACAAACTTCTTATTGAAGTCTGGAGCTTGAAATACTGGTCTTGATGTTGAAATGGCTTTTACCTTCTCAAATGATTCTTGACATTCTGGAGTCCAAACAAACTTTGTTTTCAGACTAGTTAAATCCGTCAAGGGAGCTACTATGGCCAAGAAAATTGGACAAATCACCGATAAAATCCAGCCATGCCTAAAAATCTTTGTAGTTGCTTCTTAGTAGTAGGAGGGGTAGCCTTCTACATTAGCAGTTAAAGGAGCAAGGAGGCCTCTTCCAACTTCAAATTCTAGATACTGAACAGTTGCCTTTCCAAACTCACTCTTTTCTAAGTTGATGGTTAGTCCTGCTTCTCGTAGTTTCTTAAACACTTTCTTAAAATCCTCAGATGCTCTTCCCAGGTTGTAGAGTAAATCATAATGCGCTCAAGGTATACACCGATTCCTTCTATGGATCCTAACAGATGATCCATCACTCGATGGAATGTTGCAGGTGCATTCATCAGACCAAATGGCAAAACAGTGTATTGATACAATCCAAAAGGAGTTATAAAAGTTGACAGTAATTTAGCATTCTCATCTAAGGGAATTTGATAATACCCTTTCAACAAGTCTATCTTGGAAATAAACTTGGCTCGTCCAATATTATCAAATAACTGATCTATAAGAGGCAAAGTATAATTGTCAGCCAAGCTGATGGAATTAAGTTTCTTATAATCAGTACACATTCTAAATGAGCCATCTGGTTTCTTCACTAATACACATGGAGAACTGTAATGACTTGAACTGAGTTCTGCAAATCCATGCTGTAACAAATATTCAACTTCTTTCTTTAAAACATCTCTGTGGAAAGGCGGTAGATGATATGCTCTCTGTTTGAAAGGTTTTTCATATTCTCTTATCTTTATCTCATGCTTTGTCAGATTGGTACGCCTAGGTACATTGCAAAAATTTCAGGGAAACTTTGAATCACTTCACTTATTTCACTGCTTTGCTCAGCACACAGATGTTTTAGTTTATCCTCCGAATTTTGCAATATGGAAGAATTGTTCATCTTGCTTTCAGCTCCCAATTTGTTGCCATAATCGTCCTCTGTGGATGAAGTTGTATGTGTTACTGAAACTGTTTCAGCTTTAGTCTCTGAGAATATTCTGTACATAAATAAGTAATAAACTAGACAACAACCAGTCGACATGTCACTCAGTACCTTCCTTACACTGGTGGCCCCAAAGTGACCCGAAGAGGCCAATGAGTGATGTCCAACCCACAGAGATGACCGACTCCACCAACGAAGCCCTCACCACCTCCACCCGACTACTGCCGTGCACACCCCTCGATCCAGAGTCATGGTTCTTCAGGGTGGAAACGACCTTCCCAGATGCTGTCCTCAAGTTCCTGCCAGACGACGTCTTTGATTGGACTACTGAAGGAGCAGCTGAAGTCATCTTCCAGCCTGCCACCCACCCTGAGAGTCAAGAACTTCCTCAACCATGTGGGGGCACCCAGAGGAGACGAGTGGCCGCCACACCTTCATAAGCAGCTGCGGTGATGCATTACATTGTCCAGCACAGGCGGCCAACCCGAGTCATCCTTAAACATCATGAGGAAGGTACTCTCACGAGAACGAATCAACCCCACTCCTCCCACACTCCATGCATTGAAGGTCAGCGGAGAAATGTTTATGATGTAAGATAGGCGGGAGATGAAGATCGCTTTCAATGGGAAAGAATACTTCATCACAGCAGACATGATGATGGTGTTGTTAGGGGCACATTTCCTGACAGTGCACAATCTAATGGTCGGCACTGCAGCCTAAACAGCTGATCTCACGGACAGCGCCAACATCATCTTCTCACAGCTAAGCAGGCTTACCAACAACAAGGCAACGTAAACGTCCCGCTGCACCCATTACTCACCACCAATACCAAGGCCAGAGAAAGTGGGAATGACCCAGCGTTGATGTTGCCAGCAAGACGATTTTCAGCCGTGGGGCCTTTGTTAGTGGGAGAGTACCTGTACTGGCCACGTGTGTGGCCTGCCAGGAGACCAACAACCAAGATGAACTTTCTCTTCTGCTAGTCACCTGGCGAGAAGAACAACTTGGTCGAAGAAACGCAACTTCTCCCATACCACTTTTATACATATTTCTCTGTAACCATTATTGTCACATTTCTTTTATGATCACCACCGTATACATTGCTCTGCAAGCTCTACAATCATGTACTTGTAATGGTCAAGTGAATCTTCTGTATCAAATTGTATGTATGTTTCTCTCTGTGAAGAAACACAGACGGCCAAACTTAATCCCTGTTTCGATTTGTCGGAGATTTGTAACTACACTGCGGCTCGCAGCAGCCAATAACCTCTTTGCCTCTGTGAATATTCTGTAAATAAATAAGTAATAAACTAAACAACAACCAGTCGACATATCACTCAGTAACTTCCTTACAATGTATTTATGTACGTATATATGTGTATGTATGTATGTATGTATATAATGACTTTTACTTAAATAAAGTTTTTAGTCTCTTAATAAAGACCCCATTCTTGGTGCAACAAGCCAGAAAAACAAGCAACCATCAGTGATAGAATTAGCGGTACGAAAAATGTGCTTCAAAAACCGAGCAGATTTTACAAGGAAGGTAATTACCATTAAGAGACAGGACCTACTATGAACCATAACGTTCGCGAAAATGGCATATCTTTCCTCAGCTACTTATGGTAATGAGGGATTTGTAAGAGGGAGAATTCATTAAAGCTGATCTAATGAATGGGACACATCTGAGGAGGGTGGCATGTGGCGAGTGGCATCCATCAGCCTAAAACAGAGATGCGAAAGAGATAGGGAGACCAAGACGAAGAAAAAGAAGTCTTTCTTTTTCTATTTATAATGTTGAATAGATAGATGGTTGTTAGATAGACTGGAAGACTGGGAAGAGAGAGAGAGAGAGAGAGAGAGAGAGAGAGAGAGAGAGAGAGAGAGAGAGAGAGGATACACAATGACAGACAGACAGAGAACCCCTTCTCATTTTATCTCACCCTTTCAACTATCATCTTGATATACTATATATATATCTATATATACATATATATATATATACATATATATATATATATATATATATATATATATATATATATATATATATATATATATATATATATATATATATATATATATATATATATAGAGAGAGAGAGAGAGAGAGAGAGAGAGAGAGAGAGAGAGAGAGAGAGAGAGAGAGGAAGACAATGACAGAAACAGAAAGCATCCCACATTTTATCTCTCCCTGTCAACTTACCTATCTTAATATCTATTCCATATACTGTATATGCAGTACACACACACACACACACACACACACACACACACACATATATATATATATATATATATATATATATATATATATATATATATATATATATATATATATATATATATATATATATATAGAGAGAGAGAGAGAGAGAGAGAGAGAGAGAGAGAGAGAGAGAGAGATACCTCCTCTTTGTCTCTCTTTATCTCACCTCTCCTATCTTGATATCTATCTCCACATGCAGAGGAGAAGAAGAGGGAGAGAGATATTATCATTTAATGATCCTCCTAATATCATTCGTCTTCCCTCTCATTTTCGTCTCCCGATAAAAAACTTACTATTGCAAAAGTTTTGTCATTATCTGAGAAATATGAATCTTCTTTTGCTCATTATTATGAACTTATTATGTAATGATTTCTGCGTTATTTTATTATTATTATTATTTTATTATTATTATTATTATTATTATTATTATTATTATTATTATTATTATTATTATTATTATTATTATGTATGTATGTATTATGTATGTATGTAGGCCATCAGATATGTATGAATAAGTAAATGTACCATTTAGCACTTATATACCATAAAAACAATAAGTTACCATTAAACCAAAGTGAATGGGATTATACTGTAGTATTACACATTTCTTTACTTTCATTATCAGCACCACCGGTAGTCCTGCCATGGAGGCCATCAGGTAGCTTTACTAAAATTAATAAAGGATATATATTCATATAAAGTATATATCTACATACACATACACACACACACACACACATAATAAATATATATATATATATATATATATATATATATATATATATATATATATATATATATATATATATATATATAATATATATATATATATATATATAAAGAGAAGGCATAAAGCAGACAGCTATATATATGGTTTTCCTTTATTCAGGGTGGCTACATTTCGAGATGTCTTGTCTCATCCTCAAGGCTAAAAATAGAAAGTAAAATATACAAATACAGCAAGAAGATTTCGGATATATGTACAAATAAAAATATGATAAAAATAAAATATCTGTAAAAGAGTAAACCTAAAATAAAATTGTTAAAAAAGAGAGAGAAAGAAATAGAAAATTTTAACTAACAAACCTTATTCCTCGAAGTTCAGTTGCTGTATGAAAAACAATAAACATAAGGTGGGGTGTGATTTATGAAACAAATTTAAGCTATATACAGGGGGCGTGGACTCAGGAATAATTGTTCTTACTAGGGAACAAGTTTTTTGATCGCTAACGATTCAAGAATAGAACTTATTATGGTGTTCGTGTTGTTTGGTTAGTATAATCTTAAAATTATTATAGTTTATTTTACTTTTGCATAGTTTTATGTATTTTATTATTTGATGTTTCATTATTAGACAACTTGTACCCAGTTTAGCACTTATAACGCATATATATACCGTAAACCAAATGAATGGGATTATACTGTAGTATTAAACCATTACCCACACCTTATGTTTATTCTTTTCATACAGCAACTGAACTTCGAGGCAGTTAAAATAAGGTCTGTAAAAGTTAAATTTTCTATTTCCTATACTCTTTTTTTTAACAATTATTATATTTTAGGTTTACCTTTTTTACCGATGTTTTACTTTATCATATTTTATTTGAACATATATCCTAAATCTTCCTGATGTATTTGTATATTTTACTTTGCCTTTTTAGCCTTGAGGATGAGACAAGGATCTCAAAATGTAGGCCGCCCTGAAAAAGGAAAACCATGTAGCAAACTGTCTGCTTTAGTGCCTTCTTGCTATTTTGCTGAGGAATAGAAATAGAAAACACACACAGACCACTCGACACACACACAAACACACAAACATACACATATATTTATATATATATATATAGGATATATTATCCAATAGGGAATGCTTTTGATATAATATTCAAGAATACGGATATATATATATATATATATATATAATCTATATATATATATAGTTTATATATATATATATATATATATATATATTTGATATCGGGATTAGACAACTTATATATATAATATATATACAAAGTAACATAACATATTATCTCAACTGATGATATATATATATATATATATATATATATATATATATATATATATATATAGCAATGAATATGATATAATCTGTTAGTTAAATTTTTATATCCCTTATGTATTTATAATATTATATATTTTAGGGTTTATATTTTTATATGTTTTATTTATATATTTATATATATATATATATAATCTTATATATATTTGTATATTTTACTTTATATTTTATGAGGATGAGATAGGATCTCAATATATGAATAAAGGAATATATGTATATATATCTATTTAGTGCCTATCTTGCTATTTTATATAATATATATATATATACATATATGTACATACATATACATATATATACACATACACACATATATATATATATATATATATATATATATATATATATATATATATATATATATATATATATATATATATATATATATATATATGTATAATATATTACTGAATCATTACTGAATCAAAAATATGGAACGTGATGAATATATATAATAAAGTAAAGGATGACAGACAGTCGAAAGGCCTTGCAGCACTGCAGTGTTTCCCTTTCCTTCGTGTATGTATATACAGTATATATATATATGTGTATATACACTAGCTGACCAACCTGGCACTGCCTGGAAAAACTGAATAGCAACTGGTAAATTATCTCTCTCTCTCTCTCTCTCTCTCTCTCTCTCTCTCTCTCTCTCTCTCTCTCTCTCTCTCCCAAGCTCTAATTTAAACTCCTTCATCAATACTGTATGAAAATATACCTTTTTTTTTATTAGAAATATTTATACTATACTCTGTTCAGCCTATTTGCTTTTTTCCTATTATTAAGTGAATTTCTGCTGCAGCTAGCCTTCCAACTCCTCATCAGTCAGCGGAATTTATTGGAAACGAAAAGTATTCAATTTTCTCTCCATGTAAATAAAAATTAGACATTTCATTGTACCTATTTTTGTTGATTTTTTTAAAACAGTAATCAGCAGATGTCATTTACCGATAACCTACTACTCATTCGTACATTTTGCCTTTGTTTGACTGCCCTTTGTCATATCACACTTAACACAAATAGTAGTGAATTACACATATAAAAAACGCAATTTATTTTAATTTTGTGCTGAATAAAAAGAAATTTACGTATATCTGTTTAGCGACTTTTGGTGAATTAGGAAAAAAAAGTTACAAACATTTTCCAATACGGCCGACATGAATTCCTGATACATATTCTTTTTATTGATTTTAGTGACGTTTTTAACATAGCATAATAAATTACAACTCATTATCTTTACAATGACATAAAATTTATAAATGTAGCATTTAATATAAGTTTACACGGAACGATAACAAAAATTACCGCTGTGCATATTGTGAGGTTCAAGAAGACAGGTCTGGGTATGATTGATTTATTTCTCGGAAACCAGGTATACATTGAAGAATGCGAACGGAAAGGAAGTGACCGACCTGCGTATTCCCATGTCACACATTTGGACAAGAATTTGCGTTTGTTAGATAACACATAAATGAGAATAATTTGCGTTACAATAAACGTACAAAGTAGTTACATACATCAGCGGAAAGGCCGGACAATAATGCATATGGAGGGATACATAAAAAATATGAAATAACAACGGGTAATATACATGGCGTGATTAATGCAGAAATGAAGAGGCATTTGACGCCTTTACAAGTACTCCCCCCTAAGACAATGATTACAGAGATAATTATTGGATGACATGAACATTAATCACGGAGGCGTTGGGGGAGCAGGAGGCGAGCCCTTCTGTGCGAGAACTGTGGGCTGGGGGCAACATCAACTGCTGGATCTGCCACAGCGCGGCCTCTGGGATGCCCACAGCCCCTCCTTGGTGGGGCAGCGGGTATGTCTGCGGGCGCGTTTTGAGGGGGTACCCTGGGATGTCTGCCTGCCTCCTCCCGGATTTTGCTGTCCAAAAGGAATGCTGGTTTTAGCTGTCAATGGAAACCCAATCCTCCCGGCCGTGGACGTCGCTGAGATAGGCCTTGGGGGTCCTGTCGATGACTCGGAAAGGGCCCCTATAGTGCCTGGTCGAGGGCGGTCGATGGGTGTCTATCCTGACGAAGACATAGGTGCAGGAATCCAGGCCGCCTGGGCTGTAGGTGTTGGTTCTGTCCATGAAGGTCTTATGGCAGGATGCGAACTTCTATGCTAGTTCCCTCAACCTTGCGAGGGGGGTGTCTGTGCCGTCGGCTGACGGCAGGAAGAATTCCCCCGGAACAGCTAGTGTTTCTCCGTAGACTTTTTCTGCAGGGGATACGTTGCTATCTGCCCTCAGTGCGGTGTGGAGACCCAGCAGGACCCAGGGGAGTTGGGCCCTCCAGTTTTCGTCGGTGCAACGTGCCATTAGAGCTGCCTTCAGTGAGTGGTGTGCCCTCTCTACCATGCTGTTTGCTGCGGGGTTGTAAGCCATCATGCTGTGAAGTGTCGTACCCATCAGGCGTGCCAGGGAGACCCAGAGGTCTGACAGGAATGCTGAGTCCCTGCCTGTAGTAATGCTGTCTGGCACCCTGATGCGGCTGATCCAGCAGGAGAGGAGGGCTTCTGCGCAGGATGCTGTTGACGCCTCCTCCATAGGTGTCGTTTCTGGCCAGTGAGTGGAGTGGTCTATGATCGTCAGGAGGTACCTAGTGTCCCCAGACTGCGGTAGAGGCCAGATGATGTATATATGAATGTGGCCGAAGCGCCGATGAGTTTGAGGGAAATCACCAATGCCTGATTCTGCATGCCTTGTGACCTTGCTGGTTTGGTACGGGATACAGCTCCTCGCCCACTGGTGGGCGTCCTTCCTGATGATGTGCAACATGAATTTTTCTGTCACAGGCATGCCGTTGTACACCCTGATGGGTGGGAGAGGCTGTGAATGGTGTCGAACGTCTGCTTCCTCATCAAGGTGGGGACCAGGGGGTGGGGGCGGCCGGTGTTAATGTTGCAGAGGAGCGTTGCTCCCGAACCACCCAAGGGCATGCCCTCCCACTTGAGTACCATCAGTGCCATCCTCTAGGCTGGTGTTTCCGGGTCTGTTGCTTGCTCCCTTGTCAGGTCTTCATAGTTTATGCCGAGGTGCAGGGAATTGATTTTCACCCTTGACAGGGCGTCGGCTACTGTATTCTTCCTGCTGGGGACGTAGGTGATGGTGCAACCATACTCGGAGATGGTGGCCAAGTGCCACTGCTGCCTCGCTGATCACGTGTCACCCGCCTTCGTAAATGTGTGCACCAGAGCTTGTGGTCCGTGAGGATGGTGAATGGAGTGCCGTCCAGCAGGTATTTGAAGTGCTGCACAGCTTGGTAGATTGCAAGCATCTCTCTGTCAAAGGCACTGTAGAGAGTTTTTGCTGGCAACAACTTGCAACTGAAGAAGGCTAGAGGCCGGGAGCCACTGTCAACCACTTGCTCGAGCACTGCTCTGCAGGCGATGTTGCTGGCGTCGGTGGTGAGTCTCAGGGAAGTGGTGGGGTTATGATATGCTAAGGTGGTGGCACTCGCGAGGGCTGTCTTTGTCTCCTTGAATGCCTGCTGTTGCAGAGCACCCATGTCAGTGTTTTTGGCTTGCCCTTCAGGACTCCATTCAGGGGATACATGATGCGTGTAATACCTGGGGTGAATCGGCGATAGTAGTTTACCATTTAGAGGAACTCTTGAAGGGCCTTGATTGTCTTCGGTGTCAGGAACTTTTTTATCACTTTCACCTTAGAGGCCATGGCGCGTAATCCTGCTGGGGAGATCTCATGTCCGAGGAAGTCTAATTTTTCCGCCCTGAATGTGCATTTGTCGAACCTGACGACTAATCTGTTCTCCTGCAGGCACTTCAGGTTGATGCGGACGTGGCGAAGGTGTTCCTCTGGGGACCTGGAGAAGATAAGGATGTTGTTTACATAACAGACGCAGAAGGGCAGGTTCCCCAGGAATGTGGCCCTGCGTTCCTGAGGCTGAAGGTGGAGTAGGAGAAGGTGTACATCCCAAACAGCGTGATGATGGCAGTTTTCAGGACGTCGTCAGGCTTCACAGGAACCTGAAAGTATGATTTTAGCAAGTCCATCTTCGTGAAGACCTTGGCCCTGTGAAGGGCACTTGTTAGGTCTTGCATGTTCGGCAGTGGGTAGTGGTCTGGCATGGTGACTAAGTTCAGGCAATGGTAGTCTCTGCAGGGCCTCCAGGAACCATCTGACTTCTTTACCATTTGCAGGGGAGACACCCACAGGCTTGATGCTTTGGTACAGACTCCCATCTGTTCCATTTCGGCAAAGGCCCATTCGGAGTCTTGTAGTTTTTCAGGTGGGCAGGCGTAGGAACTTGGCATGAGTTTGGGGCCTGTTGTAGTGATGTGGTGATAGATGCAGTGCTTGGCACCAGTCCCTGGCAACTGGCAGAGCTCTGGTTTAAAAACCTCTGGGAACTCCTGGAGGAGGGTGGTGTAATTGTTCCCAGTCTGGTGGAGAGTGGTCGGGAGTGGCAGGTTCCGGTGTCAAGGAGGCATTGCCTCTCGACATCGACCAGGAGTCCATGGTGTCCCAGAAAATTAGAGCCCAGGAGGGGGAACTTGACCTCTGCGATGATGAAAGGTCACTGATACCTGCAGCCCAAGATGGAGATTGTGCAGGCCGTTCTTCCATAACAGTGGATGGGGGTTCCGTTTGCGGCTACCAGGGAGGTCATAGAGTCAGCTGTCAGGCGTAGTCCTCCTCCGATGGTGGGAACACTGACTGCATTGCGCCCATGTCAACCAGCAGGCGCCACTTTGATATATCATCTCTGATGAAGAAACCTGCTGGTCGCGAGTCATTGTATTTTGCGGCCACTCCTGTTACTTATGGCCGCCCTTCTCGTTTTTTTGTGAAGGAACCGGGGCGTCTGCAGTTCCTGGAGCTGGAGCCGAATCTTCTGTGGAAATAGCACCACGTTGGGTTCGTCCACGTCCTCTGCTCCTGGTTCGTCCACGCCCTCTGCTCCTTTGGCGGTGTTCTCCTCTTGTAGATCGCATTTGTGTTCTCTGGGTTGCCGTTCTCCGACGTCAGGCTACAGGCTGCGAGGGCGGCGGCTGCAAGGGTGGTGGCATGCTTGGAGGCCTTAGTGGCTTTGTGGATTTTCTGGGTGACGTTGACCAGCTCGTCCGAGGGAAGGGCGTCTGCCTCAGTAATTTGGCCCCCCACCTCCTGTGGAAGGCACTACAGGAATATTGCTCTTGTCGGGATGATTTCCTTCCTTTGCCCATTTGCGTCGACACCCGGGAGTGTTACTAGACCCCACAGTTCGTCCCAGGCATCCCTGGGTGATGTTTTCCCCAGGGGCTGGGTCAGTAGGTCTAGGGCACTCTGCGCTCTCTCAGGGACGGGGATGGAATATGTTTGTATCAGCTTGTCTCTCAGGGACATGACATTGTCTGGATGGAGTCAAGCCATGGGGTGATCTTGTTGAAGACTTCTTCGGTAGCATCATTGTCTCTGCCTGGTCTTCTCATCTGTGATGCACGTAGTGATGAAACCAAGATGCTGTATTCTGGCAGGCTGGGAGTACAGCATCTGCCTTTATTGGGCGAAAGGGGGGTGATCTGGATTTGTTGAAGACTTTCTTTCACACCAAAAAACGTGGTAGCCGTATTTAGTCCGCTAATGGTGTTCAGTCATGAGTCATGAATGGCGAGGGCCAACGTCGAAATGTACCCTTGTGGGGACGTTGGTATTGGCTCAAAGAGGCATGCCATGTTAAATGCTCTCTTAACCCTTCGTTCCTCCTCACTGCTTGATTGTGATTGTATTTCAGGAATCTTTTACTTTCACAAGTACGTGCCGTATTTAGTCCGCTAATGGTGTTAGAATTCGAGTAGTCGATGTGAGTCATGAATGGCGAGGGCCACACCGTTCGAAATGCCAAAGTACCCTTGTGGGGACGTTGTTATTAGTCCATTAATGGCACAGGGTTCCTCCAAGGAAGGAGCTTTCAGAGGCCCAGACTGTGTCGCCATTTTGATTCTGTACTGTTAGTACCCTCACTGCTTGAAACACTGTTAGTACCCTATTTGAACCCCAATCTTAAATTTCATGTCCTGTTCCTTATCATTACATGATGTTCATTATGTTTCTTTGTGAGTTTTTATAGTTACCAATAAGTAAGAAAATCTACATTTGCTGATACTGAAGAATACTTTTGTATCAGATCAGGCCAGTCCCATAAAATAGTTAAATTTCGACTTGCGTCATACCTTTACAGGGATAAGGAAATGAAAATATATATTAAACATATTTATTTTTTCATATCAACAAAGGCAATATCAATTAACAGTTATTAATACATATGAACTTGTATAAAAAGAGCAGAAGAGTGAAAAATAACAAATTGTTCTTATATTGAGTTGCACGTAAAATTATAGTCAATGTATACATAGATTATTTTAGTCTGATTCATCTCCTGATTGGTCCCCTTCACATGCTGTGCAACTAACAGACAACTTGCTGTGATCATTGCAGACATGTTTACCACAACTTGTACACAATGTTTTGACTTTACGGTCACGTGACCTGTCACAAAATGCGCATCTTTTTTGCGCTTCGTAACATTGGCGTCTCCGTGGTTGCAGCAGTTTCTGCACCTTGGCAACAATCTTCCAATTCTGTTCTAAAGGTCCTTTTTTAGACGTATGTTCTGCATTCTCCTCTCTTCAAATTATCCTCAATGAGTTGCATACTTATGCTCTTGATGAAAAATCTTCGTTTTAGTTTGTTCTCAGGCTTGTGACTGTATAAAACATATGCATTTATTGTTGAAACATTCAGCAGACAGTAAAAAACAGTCAAAGGCCAACGTCTGCTGTTTCTTGAGGTGTCATACTCTCCAGCCATTTGATCAACCATATCTACTCCACCTTTGGTAGCATTGTAGAAGGTGATAATATCTGGCTTCTTATCATCACCAGAGGTTGGATCGATTTTATCATCAAGATGCATACTACTGAGGAGAACAACATTTTCTTTTTTAGTATCCGGGACATATGAAACAAGAGTAATCTTATTTGAAAATTTAAACATGCTGCTACGCCTACCCCTCTTCTTCACATCTAAGAATTCTAAAGGAATCTCGCGTTTATTCTTTCTAAGAGTTCCAACTGCAGTCAACTTATCTTCATCAAGTAATTTTCTTATAAGTGGGTAAGTGGTATACCAGTTGTCAAATGTAACATTTAGCCCTGATCCAGAGATTTCAGAGATAAGTCTTGTAACTACACTAATTGATGAGTTATCTACCTTGAATGGGCCATCAGGTTGTTTGCCAGCATATATTTCCATTTTTACAAACATAGTAAGTTTTAGCATCAGCCAATGCCTGTATTTTTATTCCATATTTAGCTGGTTTATTTGGGATGTATTGTCTAAATGGACATTTTCCTCGGAAAGCTATAAGCATCTCGTCAATGGTTACAAACGCTGATGGAGTATAGTTCTTCAGACAGTTTTCAACAAATATACTAAAAAGTTTCTCCAGCTAGTTTATCAAATTCCCTTCTAGCAAGTCGTGTTGCTTTATCATCGAATCGCAAACAACATAAAAGAAAACGGAAACGATGCAGTGACATTGTCAATCTAAATATCTCAACACCAGTGCCATCAGGATTCCATAGATCATCAAGGTTCATTCTGTTGCTATGATATATTCCTGCTAAGAGAACTAAACCAAGAAATGCTTTCATTTCCGTTATATCACTGTCTCTTGCTTTAGTTGATTGCTTATAATTCAGCCTTTTTCTTGAATAACAATATTAGTCTTCTGAACCAATAGATCAATTATTTCTGGAGATATGAAGAGTCCCCAAAAATCAATAGGTGTCTTCGCATTCAGTGCTAGTCCTTTTGGTCCTGGTCTCTCTCGGATAATATTATGAGGCTGAGTGGAGATGCTGTTTTGGTGCCTTTTCTTGCCACCATGTATTCTTATCTTTCCCAAGCCATCCACCACATCTTGGCACTTTCTTGGGGTTCATCTTGTAGATCATCAGAATCAGTTTCATGGCAATCAAAATCAGAAACAACTTCATCCTCTTCCACTAAATCTGATTCCCCCTTCACTGTCATCATCAGGTTCACTTGGATTATCACATTCTTCCAACATCCTTTGTATCCTTTCAATATCTTTTTCATAGTCATCCATGCTGTATATCACAAAATAAAAAAAAGTTAAAAGTTCTTATTGCTTTGAAAAGTAATATTCCTACAATACACAAATACAATGGAAAGGGGAAAACTAATGAATAGATATGGAATTGTTTTGAAGTATATTCATCAAGGATCATGAAGTAAGGAAGTTCAAGTTTCCTAGGTAAACATAACGCCGAAATCCAGAAAACTAATGAATGGCATGCTTAGTACCATGGGGTGATGTCACACCCCAAACCACAATAAATGTTTATATCCCTAACTGTGTAAGGAATGGGATTATGAAATTCTCAGTAATTTATCTTCTCACTTATTTAGGAAGGTACTTGGGAGATAGACCATGTCAGTATATCCAACTCAAAATTATAATAAAAAAAAAAAATTGTGGGGTGTCCAACAACCCCAGGGTACTAACGAAGGGTTAAGGTAAATGCAGCCGTATTTAGTCCATTAATGGCGGGGCCAAAACTGCATGGTTACCTGTCGCTCCTCGGGTCACCGATTGTGAGGTTCAAGAAGACAGGTCTGGGTAAGATTGATTTATTTCTCGGAAACCTGGTATACATTGAGGAATGCAGACGGAAAGGAAGTGAGTGACCTGCGGATTCCACGTCACGCATTTGGACAAGAATTTGCGTTTGTTAGATGACATATAAATGAGAATAATTTACGTTACAATAAACGTACAAAACAGTTACACACATCAGTGGAAAGGCTGGACAATAATGAGTATGGAGAGATACATAAAAAATATGAAATAATAACAGGTAATATACATGACATGAATAATGCAGAAATGAAGAGGCGTTTGATGCCTTTACAATATTCGTAAGGCAACTATATCAACCTGTACAATGCAAGGTTTGGTGAGCACCTAACGGTCAATTCGTACCTATGGTAATGACGTAATAAGGTATCGTAAACAAAAACATTCCCTTTTCAGAGGAATGTAAGGCAAACATTTATTTATTGTTTTGAATAAATACACGCTGATAAAAGATTGAAATGAATATATATCATTCTAATAAATAACCATTAACAAACATTTTATTTTATTAAATGACGGGAATGCAGCAATAGGTGTGAATTGACTGGTAGTTACTCTTCCTGCCTGGCTGTTCACAGGTTAATGTAGTTGCCAGGTGTCCATTTCAAATAAAAGTGTGTATATCACCGAATTTAAGATGATGCCTTGTTTTTTTCATGCATAATCTATATTCGTGATTGTATGAAAAACATTACTTAGTTCTTCAATGAAATTAATAATGTGCTGAGATAGACTCAGGAAGGCCTGTATAGACAGTATATTTAACTGTCAACGTTTCGTCCTCTGTCTCTTGATCCTCACCACTTTGGTTGCTGATTAATTCCAAACCTCATTTAAACCAAAATAGGATTGGATTGTTGATTTTATCGAGGTAATAAACAATTATATTGATAATTGTCATAAATTACGTTGGGTCAAATAATAGCCACGTGCATTTTGAATTACATTGCTTTATGATTGAATGAAAGTAATTCTAATACAGTCAAACACATCAATTTAATTTTTTTAGATATGCTAAACTGATTTAGGGCTTGCAGTGGGAGGAGTTTAACTTCGTCGTGCTCCTCTAGCTTTATGGCCTGTAGGTTTTCAATGTTGATTTTGTCAAGGTAATAAACAATTAAATTAATCATTCTAATAAATTATGATAAAAATTCAAGTAAATTGTGATAAAAAATTAATGTTATAGGGGATTTGGATTTATTGTTTTAGGTTAATCATACGTCTGACAGCGCCTGGAAGAAAGGGTGGAGCGTAAGGTGATAATTGAGAATTAACCCATAAAGCACTGAAGGAAAAGGTGACGTAAAAATGAAAATTTCATTTGTTTTGTCTCTGTTTGTATGTCTGTCACGGGGTAGAGGTTTGATATTGAGTTATAAACCTTTCTGGGGTGACATAGAGGCCGTTTGCAAAATTTTTTGGGGTTTTTCAAGCGGTTCACATTTCTATAGCTTTCAATGAAGTAAACAAACATTTTATAATTATTATATACACACACATATATATATATATATATATATATATATATATATATATATATATATATATATATATATATATATATATATATATATATATATATATTATATTATCACACACAATTGTTCTGTGCATTAGTAGAATTACTAAAAGGTCCTCATTCAAACTGGATGTTATATAATGGAGTATTTATTCAGAAAAAGTTACAAGCTTTCTTGGAAAAACAGTTTGAATGAGTTTTTTAGTTACTAAAGGTCTTATCAAATAGTATATATATATATATATATATATATATATATATATATATATATATATATATATATATATATATATATATATATATATATATATATATATATATATATATATATATATATATATATATATATATATATATATAATTATCAATCCAAGGGGAGATACAAATCACGGCAGCGTTTCTTCTTTACTTTATTTTATTTCAAATACAAACATTAACTTCAACCCTACAAGCAGAAACAAACAAATGCTCAGTTAGATCAAATTCTCATCAAAGTTCAGACAAAAAGATCCACAACTTGTAAATTACATTGACAATATTACCAATAACCAATATAAAGATAAAATTAACAGATAAATAAATAACATACCATTTCCGTTATGGTATAGTTAGACTGGATAATACCAGACAGTTCTGATTAGGGCTTATATAAGCGTTCGCTTTACAGTGGTGATATTATTTGGTAATTGTTGCTGCAAATGCTAAAAGGTCATTTGCCGGAGAACATACAGTGCTACACACAACCCCCTACAATTTTGCGATGCCCTCATCGTACACACTCAATCCCCATCTATTCTTACTACCATTACCAGCTCCCGACAAAGAAAAAACAATTTATAACTCTGATCGCTGTCTGTTTCGTATCCTCTCTGATCGTCTCAGTACAGGGTCATTAATTATTACTTCTTTCTCTTGTTCAACCTCTTCATCAACACTAACTTTAGGTTCACTATTACTATGTTTGCTAAAGTTAAACCTAACCTAGTTAAAAGTTCCTCCATATCAGGGATTTCTAAAATACTGTTATTCTTATCAGCTGTTTCTACATTATTATTTTCTGTATCCAAATCACCAACATTTTCTTCCCTTCCCCTCAACCCCGCCCTCATTCCTTTCTACCTCAACTAACGGTTTAATATTCCTTCGTTGGATAACCTTAGCTTCACTTCCTTCGGGCCTAATTCTATACAAACCACCGTCCCTGTTAAGCACTTCTTCAATTACCCATTTCCTCTTACCGAATTTGTCTCCTAGTTTCGCTGTTCCAATGATTTTATTTTCTCGTAATAAAACCTTGTGTCCTACCTTCAAATCACTTTCTCTGGACTTTGCTAACATAGGCTTTGCTTTTGATACCCAGTCCTTTTGGGTGTTCCCTCTAACCAAATCCCAAACTTCTTTTTGCATTTTGCATTGCTGACCCAACCAGTCTCCGTCTTCAAATTTGTATATATCTTCCAGATACCCCAAGGTCTCGATCGAAATACATGGTTCCCTTCCGAAAAACAAGAAATATGGAGAAAACTCTGTCCCCGAATGAGGTCTTATGTTATACGCAAATTAAACTCTGCAAATACAATGGCCATTTATTCCTCTTTTCCTCCTCCAAACTTCTAAGTAGTTCGTACAGAGTTCTATTCATTCTTTCCACCTGACAATTTCCTTCAGGGTGATATGGAGAAGTTAAATCTTTTGCAGATTTCCTTAATGAGGGCACTTTCAAAATTTCTCTCCTGATCAGTATGAAGCTGCCAAGGAATTCCAAATTTATAAAAGAACTCCTCCACCAAAATTTAAGTCACTGTTGTCGCTTTCTGATCCTTCGTTGGATATGCCTGCACGTATTTGCTAAACAGATCACTTAAAATTAAAATATGCTCCTTTCCAGGGGTTGACCTATCTACGAAGCAAAAATCTATCACCATGATTTCCATAGGCTGAGAAGTTTCTACATGAACAGGAATTGTATTTCTGTATGGTAATTGATCTTTTGTCCTTAAACAAATTTTACAATTTCTAATGAAATCCGTTACAAATCCCTTCATGTTGGGCCAATAAACCCTAAAGTTTAGCAATTTGTAAGTTCTATCTATAACCTGATGCCCCTGTTTGTCATGAGCTTCGACTAAACACTTCCACTTTAAATGAACAGAACGACTAATCTATATTTCATGTCATCTAACTGATCCATATGAATCTTATAAAGAGCGTCATTTCTTATCACAGGACTTTCTTTCTCTTTTTTCCACTTAACTAATTCAGGTTTAAATATACTGTTTTGTAACTCAATATTTTCTTCTATTCATTTCCTTACAATCTTTAAAACTGGGCAAGATTTCTGTTTATTAACAACATCCTCTCACTCTAAAACCTGATGTATACTTATGGCACAAGCAAAATTTGCGTCCTCATGAGGAGCTACCCAGACTTCGTCTTCATTCATTACTATCTCCTCTCTAGGCTTGCGTGACAGAATGTCGGCTTTAACATTTTGTTTTCCTGGTCTGAATCTGAGTTCGGTGTCAAATACTGATAAACCATCAACCCATTTTTGTTCTGTATGATCAAGTTTTGCTGTGCTGGGGTGGCTCAAGGGGGCATTGTCAGTATACACTATGCACTTTGTGTCAATAAGATCATTGTTAAAATTTTCAGTAACAGCCCACTTCAAAGCACACAATTCTAGTTTCCGTGAACCAAAATTCTTCATGTTTCTTTCATGCGGTTTCAATGACCTACTTGCATAAGCTACAGGATGCAACTTATCCTCCCTATATTGGGACAAAACAGCACTAAGTCCATCGTAACTAGCGTCTATTTCTAAAATACACACTTTCCCAAACTCGATCCCTTTCTGTACTGGGGCAGCTATCAATTTCTTTATTAATATCTGGAAAGCCATTTCCTCATATTCTGTCCATTTATCATTATTCTTTTGACTGGATTTCTTCTTTTCCCCTTTCAATAATTCTTGAGTGGCTTGGCAATTGTCGCAAAATTTTTAATGAATCTTCTATAAAATGTTGCAAATCCCAGAAAGGCTCGCACTTCCTTAATAGTTTCAGGTTCTTTTAGTAATACTTATATATATATATATATATAATAGTTTCAGGTATATTCCAGTTCTTATATATTCAGTCTTACTTAATTCAGGTCCTATTTCTTGATCACTAATGCCAAATCCTAGATAACTTACACATGTTTGTAAAAAATGACATTTCTTTGGCTTTAATTTCATCCCTTATGATTTTATGCACCCCAACGATGCCTCCAGTCTTGATAAGTGTTCATCTATAGTCTTTGAAAATAATATCATATCATCTAAATAAATGACTAGAAATTCAAAAAACATATCTCCCAAAATATTCTCCATACATCATTGAAAGGTTGCTGGGCTGTTCATCAAACCCACTGGACGCCAGCGATACTGAAAGTGTCCCCTTGGTACAGAAAATGCTGTTTTCTCTCTATCCTCTTTCCTTAGGAAAACCTGGTGATACCCCTGCACAAGGTCAAAAGTGAAGAAATATTTGGCCCCTTCCAACGCACCCCGGCACTCCACTACCCTAGGAAGAGGAAATGCATCCTTTAACCCTTTGAACCCTATAGGCAACCTGTACTAGTCCAACACCTTTTTACCGACTCAGTCCTTGGGCTAGCTGTGAGGCCCCACTGAGAAGTTTTTGATTATTCGTTGCTTACTTCATGATATGAAGTTTTTCGTTTATTTAGATCAGCATACTAGCTTCAGTGGTTCCTAATGAATAATTTCACTCCAATTTGAAATAAATCAACATTCCCATTCCCTCTTAAAATCATTCCAGATTAATGCTAAGTTCACACATTCACGTATCAAGGCATGCATGCCCATGCATGGCGGAAAATTGCTAAGTACGTAAATACAACGTAAATGTACCGTAAATGCTATGTAAGTGCGTCAGTGTGCAGCGCGGCCGTTACGCACCACCCGGGCATACGCCAGGAGCCACGAACCTTTCGACCTGCTCAAAACCATGTATGGGTGGCCACGTCAACTGTCATTTAGCATGGCCCAACCCACACAACCTGGCGCTAACCTCGTGGTGACTGTGTGGCCACTAGGACCTTACCTGTGATTCCCTGCCGCTTCCGGGTTCCCGCCTTGCACCGTGTGATTCCTCACATGGCATGTGAGTAAATGCTGCAACCGTGCCACATTGCACGCATCCGAGACGAATTGACAACGTTGTGACCTGGGATAAAAGGGGCAAGCGGTGCGCTTGCGGATCAATCGACACCACGTTTCTGAATAATTTTCATCTTAATTTGTTATGTATGTGTGAATGTGTATAGTACTTATATTCATTGTATTCTTGTGTAATGTATTTTTGTATGGGTGACTCTATATTTTTCTTATATTTATATGTATGTTTGTGTTTTATATTGAATAAATATATATTTGCAATATCATGTCTGACTCTATCTTCTTTCCAATTACTAAGTACTGATGAGACAATATATCATGGATTTGAAAAATATCTTTTATTAAATTAACTAGCACAAATATAAGTACACAAATAAAGAGGGCAAAATGAACCTAAAAAGACTAAGTATACATTACTGAATTTTAAATAAGTCCAAAATACTATATGTAACATATGGGCACAGAAACAAAACTATAACAGACCAAGTCATATGCAATGTAACAAATATCGGATAGAAGGTACTTTCAAAAAGATAGAATTATCATATCAGAAAAGAATCAATGTTAAGTAATTATTACAAAGGGCAAAATAGCTACAACACATACAAGTACACAAATATTAAGTTTCGAACTAAATGCATAAACAGACATTTAAGTAAATACAGTGAGTTAAACAATAAAGCATACAGGAAGTAACTAAATCGTGTTCTCCTGCCAATGCACTGAGCCTTCAACCGATGAAAAATATTCTTTCAGCATGTTCCGTTGTTGCTTTGCATCCCTGGTTGCAGTGTTGCCGGTCACGGTTGGAAGGGCTGCTCCTAATGACGGATCACTCCTCCAGCTACCAGGTATGACGGTATGTGTGACAGGGTGCTCCTGATCTCCTTCTTGCCTGCGTTTTTTCTTATTTTAATATATATGCATATGAAGGCTCGTGACTGCGCAGTTTGAGGTGAGCGTAATGGGCCAGGTGGTCGAAAAACAACTACGTATTACTGCGAAACTTGCCCTAATAATCCAGGGCTGCATCCTAACAACTGCTTCAGAACATACCACACGCAATGGACTACAAAGCAAAATACACATAAATGGCCATGTATTGTAGCAATAATGTAAGTATTGGTAATTGTTTAGTAATGAAATTTTGAGTGAATACTTTTCCAACTCTGGTTTAATTAACTTTTGTAAATAACTATGTTTTATGAAATGCATAAATAAATATTGCAACAACAATGTTCTTTTCATTCTGGGCTTCTAAACCTTTTGAATATTAATTGGAATCCTACTAATAAGACAACACTGATAGCTATGAAAATAAAGTATTACCATGTGTAACAAATAAGGTGAAAGTTTTAAATATGGTTAATTCTGATAAAATCATGAGTATGAATGTAGCAGTTATCATCAAGATATTATGTAATGCAATTACTGTGCTTTTTTAATAAGACACAGCACTATAAGATTGACACAAAAATTATAAAAATAACGGAATTCCCAGCTATCACATCAGAGATCAAACATCTATTTCTGTACAAACACACACATATACACACATTAAAACGATGATGAACATTGAAAGGAATGAATGAATGAACTATCGAGACAAAAAGGTCTATTATCACTAAGAAAAGATGTTTTAGAAAGGCGTTCTCCACCATCCTGCGTGCCCTACGTGGGGACAACGTGAGATTGACGGAACTCACGTTACACATACGGTATACGTACGTCAGTGTTATGTGCTCTGCCATGCGCTACTTCTGGCTGTGCCGCCGCTTGTCAGGCCACTTCCAGTAAGCGTCATGTCACGCTTACGAAGTGCGTACATTTGCGACGCACTATAATACGCTTGCTTTACGCACATCGGCCAATGTCACGTATCCAGTTGGGCGGGGCTTATTCATATTCTAGTTGACATTTACTTCAGTAGTGATTTTAAATGAAGCTGTAAATCTACTCATTACCATTATTTGAATATCACTTGAAGTAATTTGTATCTAAATACTAAATTGATTTATGGGATATAAAATTTCCAAAAGATATCCTCAGTCACAATAACTCGTATATTTGGGTACTTCCTGCCATTCTCTCCTTCACTTCCAGGAGCAATGGTTAGATATAAAAACACATTTTAATGTTAAAACTCTTAAGTATGGTAAGAGGGCTAAGTAACCCCTAAGCTCAGAGTGTGAGCTCCGGGTGCTGTCTCAGTTCTGGAGTTATGTACTACCTCAGTTGGCAACCTCAGGAATTGCACTGTTTAAGAACAATAAGTAATTTTATTTATACGTTATACTCATGCGCATGCAAGTACTTACGTGTTACCGTCAAAGACCTCCAAAAACTCGGTCATCCACCTGAAATGTTTACAACTATGGTCCCCAAGGTTACCCTATTTATCGCAGTCCACGTGTGGAAATTAGTGTAAACAGAACATAATTAAAGTTTATTTACAGCTGTCAATAAAGCACAATTATGTTTTGTAAAGGGTTAATAGTTTGTAATGTTTTGGGGAAACTGAATATTATACTGTATATTCATATTGTTTCGTAAGTTAATTATAATTGCCTTTTGTGAAGGTATATGCAACGTGATTACAATCGTTTACTGTAAACTGAATCCTATTAATATTTTCTGACAGCCAAAGGATTTAGTTGCTGTTGTTAAGCATACGAAACACTATCATTGTTTAAAGAAAAGGAAATATAAATTGCATTGAATGTTATATTGCAGTCCCACTTTTCAACAGCAACTAAATCCTTTGGCTGTCAGATAATATTAATAGGATTCAGTTTACAGTAAACGATGGTAACCACGTTGCATATACGTCCACAAAAGGCAATTACAGTTAACTTACGAAACAGTATGAATATATTTACACCTTTAGTACCACAATGTTAAACTTTTATTTTTACTAAGACAAGAACTTGCTTCATCTTGAGTTAACATTGTTGGCTTCCCACTTAGAATATTAGTATCAGAGAACTTCTACTTTCATTTATTGTAATTATAGGTATGTGGCTTTTCTTTTAAAGGTCCGTTATTTAACAAATGACGCCATCGACTCAATCATTTGCTTGTATAAACATTTTAAATTTCTTTAGAAATAAAAAAAAATTGAATTTGAGCTATTCAGACTAGTTTATAAAAACTTCTTTATTTTTATGTAACAATGGAATCACGAAGAACATAAAAATATATGTATTTCAAAGGACATTTACTGAAAGATTTCCTTAGTAGAAATGGCAGATCTTTTCTTCAAAAGTCTAGCTCAATCTTTTGTTTACGAAGCTGGAAACCTTAGATTCAGTTGTTGAATATATCAGAGAGTCTCGATTTCCTATTCAAGCCAAGTAACTGAGTACCTGAAACATGTTGAGGTCAAATTTTGCAGCATTATAGTGATTGAATTTTGTCAAAGTTCAGTCATAACTTCACCCTTGGCATTGAATAATGGGCAAGCAAAATCTTAAAAAAAAAAAAAAGAGTATGCAAAGTATTTCTTTATGCGAGAGTAGGTCAATCATGTGAGTGAATATTAGAGTTAAAATAAATATTTACTTAAGATCTTCAAGAAAATATTATTCTCAATGTAGAATTTGTTTTCCGACGCAAAAAGACATTTTAGATTATTTGCAAGCTCCAGAGGAATTTTGAGTGTTTCGATAGAGCAAGGTTTAGGTTATGAAAAAATATCGATACCTAATACACACTGATCTATTTTTTCTGTAAGGACAGAAATAGTTTATTTAAAATGATAGACCTAACCCTATGAAAGTCACATTTTCTATAAGATTTGTTTGAGTACTTCATGCCAATGTATAATTATGCTTGACAAGCGTTATACACAAGCTGAAATGTTTACATTAACGACTTCGATTCATGAAACTAGAGAATTTCAGACTAACGATCAGTCTCCTTTACGTTCCCCATTCCCACGAGTTACATATTCGTTTGGGAAGTGCATCTACTGAATCAGTTGTTCTAGTCCTCTCTCTCTCTCTCTCTCTCTCTCTCTCTCTCTCTCTCTCTCTCTCTCTCTCTCTCTCTCTCTCTCTCTCTCTCTCAGGATTTGGGTATTATACAAACAAAATTGATACAAGGAAAAGACAATAGAATATTCAAGTATATATATCCAGCTGACCCTGATACTTTTATTCACAGAAAAGTGTTGTACTTTTTGTTGGTGCACCGGAACAATGGATAGCAGGCCTCTAGCAGGGTTAGACCAACAATATAAAAACAATTGCATGATCAGATTTTCAAAGAAAACTACTAGATCGCTTGAGTAATAATGTTCATTTCAAGGGTCAAATGGATTTGCTAGAAAATTCTCAGTCAGATTCAATGAGGATGTTTGCCTCATAACCACTGAAGTGTTACTTGACAGAGAATTAGGTTATAGATAAAAACACACATTGCTTATGTGTATAGGAGTTGAAGCAAGTGGAATATAAAAGAAAACAATAGATGATAGAAAAGACATGTTTCTATGGCATGTGTGAGCAAAGTTATGCGCGAAGGAAATTGATAAAAAGCAATATTACCTTGAGGTACTAAACAATGATCCTGAAGCATGTTAACATGAATATTTTTTATATGCTGCAAACGTGTGTTTATCCTTTATGTCTGCTTTGCTAATATTTTCTCGCTGAATCCTTCGCGTTTTTCGGTGATAGATCCTCAGGACAGACTGAAATACTTTTAAAGAATTGCAAACATCAACAGAGAAATTTATCCTTAAAGGATCTATTATTAATGTCTCTCTCTCTCTCTCTCTCTCTCTCTCTCTCTCTCTCTCTCTCTCTCTCTCTCTCTCTCTCATTTGACATAAACAGCGAGAGTTCCCGTTTGAAAATGGACGTGCAAACAGTGGCCTGTGCAGTTGAGAAAGCATGCTATTTTCAATACGATATTTATAAGTAAAAATAATGTTTTTACCGTTAATTTTCTCACAAATAGTAATATGGCAGATGGAATGAACATGGAACTTTATCCAATAATCGAAAACCCTTACCACCTACGTATTAATTTGTTTTCCCATGTCAAATATTGACAAACCTGTCACAAACCGATACGCACACACACACTAGATTCAGACTGAAACTCTCTCATGTACACACATACATACATATATACATACACACACACACACATATATATATATATATATATATATATATATATATATATATATATATATATATATATATATATATATATATATATATATATATATATATATATATATATATATATATATATATATATATATATATATATATATATATATATATATATATATATATATATATATATATATTCAGGTGAAATATACACCAACAAGCAGGAGTCTGCCATATAGACCTAATTTCCCGTATTTTTACTTTCCTTTTGAGGTGTTGTTCCAAAGACTCAGGGGCTTGAACTGTGGTAATCTTAGCAGCTTGATGATACAACTTACAAAAAAACTAACAAAAAATCCCCTTGATCAAGTCATAACAAATTTCAACAGCACAGTGGAAAAAATCCTTCAAGATAAAAAAGAACTAATAGGTCAGTTGTCAGTAAAATTTCCCCTGTTAACTTACTTGTACGGATTAGTAAAAACACACAAAGAAAATAACCCTATGCGACCTATTATCAGTACGGTTAGCTCAACATCATATAAACTTTCGACATATATTACCAAGTTCTTGTGCCCGTTACTTGGAACTATCTCCGATTCTCACGTATATAATTGTCTAGATTTAGTTGATAAATTAAACTAAATCACTTTTTGCCCCACTGATAGATTCGTTAGTTTTGATGTTTGTTCTTTTTTTGCTAAAGTCCCTATAGATTCTATTTTAGAGTATCTAAGTAATGAACTAATCCATCATGAATTACTTCTACCTGTAAGTCATATTATTTCACTCACTAGGTTGTGCATATGTGATTGTAAGTTTATATTCAATGGTGAATTTTACTAACAAATATTTAGTATGGCAATAAGCAACCCTTTATCCCCAGTCCTCTCAAACTTGTATATGGAATTCTTTGAAAAACGATATTTACCTAATATCATTTATACTCCTTTAAAGTGGTATAGATATGATGACGATATTTTAGCTGTTTTGCCTGCTGGTATTGATGCAAATGATTTACACTCTAATTTGAATAACCAGGTACCATCCATTAAGTTTACTTTAGAATTAGAAAAAGACAATTGCCTCCCTTTCCTAGATGGTTTAATACATAGAGAACCATTTCAATGCAAATTCAATATTTAAAGGAAACCAACCAACAACTTAACTTATGTCCATTTCTATTCAGGCCATCACCTTAACATTAAAATGTCAATTTTGTTTTCTTCTATGTTTTTACGAGCTTTGCGCGTTGTCAGTCCCCAGTATTTGGATCAAGAAATTGAATACATAAGAAAAATAGGGACAGATTTATGTTATCCTTCACATATTATTTGCTATAATAAATTCAAATTCAAATTCAAATTCAAAATTTTATACATAAATGGCCATAGTATACATATACATATATAAACATACATAAAAAGCCTCCAAACCTTAAAAGAATAAAAATTTAAAATGCCTGAGAAATTTTGAAAGAGTGGTGAAAAATTATGATATGAAAAGGTGCGGATAATGACTTAAATGATACTTCCTTTTAATGGACATATCGTTTTGCAGCATATAATAACAAAACTAAAAGAAATACTGTATTCTTAAAAAAATAGCGCACCAGATGCAAAGCATAAATGAGGCCTTTCCAGTGTTTGAAAATAAAAATTTCCATGTAAACTGGACTGCAACCCTCTTTTTATACAGTTTTGGAATTCCAATCAAATAGCTTGTTATGGTTTTTTAGATGAAAAGATGGCTGACCAAAACCCACAAAAGCAACGGATAAGTTTATTCAATCAAGTCTTCTAAGGCTACAAACATACCCAATGCTTATTCATTCATTTTGTTTTGCTCTGACAACAAAGACATGGATAAAAATTGGACAAAAACTCGTGATTTTCTTGACATCAGCGCTAGATTTTAGAAAAATTCTTAAAATCATATTGTCTACATAGATTATCCATTCTTACTGGGCAGCTGTAATTTTAGCAGTGAGAGAATATGGCATGTACTTTATTTGGACCCTGTATTAGAAAATTGTTAACAACAATGAGGTGAATAGATAAAATCAGTGACTTTTATAGTGAAAGTAAATGGAGAAAGAAACCCTAAGAACATTCTTAGCTTCTTATTTGGTATGTTTGAAAATATAAAACCATTGTTAAAATGTTTTCTTGTCAAACGTTTTTCCTATAATGTTTACAAAAAAGGAATTTTGTTAAAAAAATAGCCCCCAAAGGAAACAGCAACGTAATATATAAAGTTCCATGTCTGGACTGCCCCTCTTTTTATACTGGCCAATCTAGCAAAGATTTAGATGTAAGTATTAAGCAACGTAAGTATTCAGTCAAAACTGGACAAACATCCAATGCTATATTCATTCATTTTAGTGACAACTCTCACAGGATAAATTGGACTCAGTTGTGATTGCCAGATCGAAAGATTTCTCTTCAGAAATCTTTTGAGTCTGCTATTATCCAGCTTTTGCAGCTGTAATTTTAACCTTATCCTGGCATGTATTATCTGTATTAGAAAAATGTTCAAGAATGACCTAAAAGATAAAATCACTGACTTATTTACAAATTAATTACCTTATATATATTTTCAATGTATTCGTATGTTTAATATAATTTTTAGTTGTAAAAATGTTCATCTTGCAAACATTGTTATTGTTTACAAAAAAAGAGAATTATTTTGTTGTACTAATATTTTTTGGTGGTCAGTCACCCCCTTCTATAATCTTTTAATTGCCCTGTCCCTGCTTCTGAACGGTTGATTCTAATCCTTTGTAAAACCTCTTAAATATTTAATCCTGTTTTGTCAGTTCTACTAATTCTTCAATTGTTTTGGATTCCAGATACATATTTTTTTCCTTTGTAATATATATCTGTCATTTATATGAGCTTTCTTTGTAAACTTACTTTTATATTTCTTCAGTCTGCTAAGTAAAGGAAGACAGACATATATATATCGTCCAGTACTCCTGTTTTCCTTTCCTTATGGATTTTATCTTTATATATATATATATATATATATATATATATATATATATATATATATATATATATATATATATATATATATATATATATATATATATATATATATATATATATATATATATATATATATATATATATGTATATATATATATATATATATATATATATATATATATATATATATATATATATATATATATATATATATATATATATATATATATATATATATATATGTGTGTGTGTGTGTGTGTATACATGTGTGTGTATATATATACATACATACATACATACATACATACATACATACATATATACATACATACATAAAATGGGCCATTTCCCATAAAAGGAGGTGGCTGTAGAGCAAACAACACAACGACCATTGCAACATTTGTCTATGCCTTCTAATTAATCCGCAGCATGTACTTGTCCGTATGAATCATGGAAGGCATGTTTGATTCTTAAATCAACACCTGTTATTATCCATTGATTTATTCTTCAGTTCCATACCTTAGTGGTTAGCTTTAATTTTTTTTTCAGTAAAAAATATTAGATATTGTAATATAGGGTCAGGTTGTTAATCGTTTCCCCATAAGTGTTTAGTTTGTCATGTACTTCATACTGTAGAAATATAGAATAAACATTTTTTTTTAATTTTTTCAAACGAAAAAGAAAAAATATTCTCTCGTATACCTATCAAATTATCTCTATTTATCTACAAGTGAAATAGCATGCACCGTGTAAAACACATAAATCCACTAAGAAATGGGAATACAAGATAGAACTGAATAAAAGGGAAAAACTTTTATGTGACGCAAATGGCTAGAGAAGAAGTTTACGACAGCTATGAGAAGAGAGGAAACAAAATGTTGCGCCTACTGTATGTGTGGGTGAGAACGGCGGTCCGCGCAGGGCAATTCTGAGTATTTACGACGGAACAAAAGCTCGTTTTTGGGCGTATGTGTCCATAAGAATAACGAGTTTGGGCAGCTACAACGCCTGAGGCATTTATAGATTGAGTGATGAAGGCTTTTCAGTAATAGACGGGTCTTGGTGTTAGGCGTATTGTAAATGGAAAGAAAACGCATTTATAGGTAGAACGAATTAGCGTAATGGCTGCGAAGGTATTAGTTGGCTACAGAATAAAGAAAAAAGTAAAAACGAAGGTTCGTTTTCCTCTGACAATAAAATGCAGTTTCGTTTATATATATATATATATATATAAATGCAGAGTCTAATATTATATATATATATATATATATATATATATATATATATATATATATATATATATATATATATATATATATATATATATATATATATATATATATATATATATATATATATATATATACATATATATATATATATATATATATATGGCTATAGCAACACGGCACTGCCTGGGAGAACTCTGATAATAATATATAAACTATTTATATATACTCTATACATATCTCTGGCTCTCGGCTCTGCCTCTCTCTCTATAAACTCTCTCTCTCTCTCTCTCTCTCTCAGCGTCAATTTCATGACAGTTTGCTGCTGTATTTCATCTGGGAAGTATCTCAAACATTATTTGATGTGAGAAACATTCGTGTCTTTCCATGTTTTGAAACACTTTCGACTGGCCACTGTAACTGCTGCAAGATACATATTCGGAGTGAATTTAGAGGTAAGAACAGACTCATTGTCACTTAATTCTTAAATGATTCTAGCATAGCGACTAAGAATTATATGATAAAAATTGTAGGGAAAGTTCTCAAATTCTTTCTACTCACATTCAAAAGATCCAGCAAACATTCCGATTAGGAATTATTCAATTTTTTTATAATAAGTACCAAACTAAATCTTTTTTAAAAATCGTGATAAAGAGTACACAGTTTATATATTATTTTTTTATTTTTTTTTTTGGCCAAGAGGTCTATTTTAGCCTAATCTTTGACCATTTCATCTTAGTGCCGTTTTAAAACAACTTCCTGTCTCAAGGCAAATTTAACAGCTCCTACCTTCAAAGTTTTACTAGGGTACCGTTCTAGAAAGTATATGTAAATATATGCAAAGCTTTCATAGTAGGACTCCTACGCTATACACTTTAATGAAGACGAAGTACAAGATAAAAGTGAAGACTCTCTCCATTGACCTTCAATGGCGGAGTGGTGGTAACAAATCGACACTACTCAAGGGATCGGTGGTTACAAGTAGCAAGGGTAAAGAGAGAACGTTTGATGATCAAACAGTGGGAGAGAGAGAGAGAGAGAGAGAGAGAGAGAGAGGAAATGCTCTTCATAGGTAGTATTATCTGTCGTTATTGTAAAAGAATGAGTTGTGCGAGTATATATATGAATATATGTATGAATATATATATGTGTATATATATATATATATATATATATATATATATATATATATATATATATATATATATATATATATATATATATATATGTGTGTGTGTGTGTGTTTTATTCTTATTTATTTCATTTTTTTACTGTAACATTTTAAACGTATTCTAAGACTGTACTTATAACTGTTTTATGTTTTTATCTTTTCTTGTGCACAGCCCTGAAGATGTAATTAAGTACAAAATTACGAAACGTTGGTTTTAAAATAAATAAGACAGCCTAGTGATGTGTGGTTTCGTCCGTCTTCTCTGGACATGCTTCCTGGAGTATTTCCCTGTTCCCTGTATCACCGTATTCGTCGGACAGCGTACGTTCCCAAGACTGAACTACTTCTCTGCCTTCTGCAGCTATGGAGATCAAGAGTTTCTTCTTCACCATTCTCTTTCTTCTTCGCCTCCGATCTAGGGGTTTATTCATCCATGCCAGGTGATCAGATAGCGATATGGTAACGCAGTACTATCCAAATGCCGCCTCCTTGAACGATACTCTAAGAAACTAGAAAAAGCAAAATTGGATTTTGAATTTCTTCAGTATTGTGTTTTGAATAATATTGTTCCTAATTTTGTAAAATTTAAACTTTATAAAAACCTCCTATATTCATCACAGTTCTATCAGGAGGCTACAAATAACCTCCTTAATTTAGAAATCAGTTGTAAACAAAAGGCTATTGAGAGACTTAAGTCATTAAAAAACAATTTACGTACTGATCTTTTAACTCGCTAACTTTTATTGACTCTCTGATATGCAAAAAACTTTTTAATAATATTTTGCAGGATTTTACGTCTTATGTACAAGAACGCCACCACAGGAAACTCATTAACCTTGGCATTACCATTCCTAAATTTCATAATGACCTGAACCACTGTTTTTAACTATTCTGATGTTGTTTTATCTAAAAGAGAGGAGTTCCTTTTGTCACTGGGTTTGAACTTCTGCTTACCAAATTATAAACCTAATTATACTAAATTCTTTTTACCCCTTGAATCAATATTTCATCGACTCAAAAGCTTTTCCTTTTGATGCCGACCTGGGAGCCTGCAAAAGAGATTATTTGAATTATCCCAAAAGTACTTTCAGGAAATTGAAGACTCGATGGGCACTTTTTTTTAAAAGAAGATTTCGACACCTTTGAAACGACTCGCTAACAACAAGGACATCGTTGTCACACGGCCCGACAAAGGTAAAGGAACAGTTATCCTGAATAAACACGATTACTTGTCCAAGATGGAAGGTATTTTAAACGACAGGAACAAATTCGAACTGATTGGCACTCCTGACTACCTGATAATATTTTTTAAAACACAAGACAAAATTAACCGTTTCCTTGGGTCCTTGAGAAAAAATATTATTAATGAAACTACATATCAGAACTGTACTCACATTGTTCTTCTTACGGGACTTTATATGGCCTCCCAAAAATTCATAAACCAGGTCTCCCACTCAGGCCTATCTTAGCTTCTTTTAATACACCGAATTATAAACTAGCCAAATTTCTCGTTCCTATACTTGAACCGTTAACAAAAAACAGTTACTCTCTCAATAATTCCCTCCAGTTTAAAGAGTCTATTTTATTACAGGATTCCGATTTATTCATGACCAGCCTTGACATCGAATCTCTGTTTACGAATATTCCAGTTGGTGAGACCATTGAACTGATTCTTAACAAGTTGTTCCCTGATCCTGAGTCCACTTTTAATCATTTTAACCGCACGTTTTTTAAGACCCTCCTTGAACTGGCAGTGCTGGAAACTGCCTTTGTTTTTAACGGAAAACTATTTAAACAAGTAGATGGCATGGCCATGGGTTCTCCCCTTGGCCCTACGTTCGCTAACATCTTCATGTGCTCCCTGGAGGAGCGCATGCTCGACGATTGCCCTCTAAGATTTCATCCTCTTTTTTTTTTTTTTTTTTATTCTAGGTATGTCGATGATACGTTCGTTCTCTTCAAGGGTGAATACGAGGCTGATTCTTTCTTGACTACGTGAATACTTTACAGGTGAACATGAAATTTACTATAGAAAAAGAGGAGAACAACTGCCTGTCATTCCTGGACGTTCAAGTTTATAGACAAGATAATTTTCTTTTAACACCACGATTTTTAGAAAGAAAACTTTTACAGGACTCGGATCTAATTTTTATAGCAGCTGTTATTTTAATTTTAAGATTAATTCCATTTTTACCCTTCTTAATAGAGCACTGGTCCTCACATCTAACTGGAATGCCTTTCATAATGAGATTTTATTTCTAGTTAACTTCTTTAGAGGTAACTGTTTTCCTTCAGGTTAGTTTAAGAAAGTTAAATCAGTTTACTAAATAAGCATTTCTCTAAAAGACCTGAAGTCCTAACAGTACAAAAATGAATTTCTTTTGTTTTTCCATATATCAGTGACTTAACCTTTCAAAAAGATTTACGAAAAAATTATTCATGAACATTTCCCAGCCATATCAGCCAAATTAATTCCCAAAATCCTCTAAGTATTGGCTCATGTTTTGTTTAAGGTAAAGGATCAGCTGTGTCTTTTATATGTCCTCTGGTGTCATCTACAAATATACTTGCCTAAATGTATTTCTGTATGAGGATTTGTGGGATCCACCAAAGTTTTCTTAAGGTGCGCATTGATCACATCTATAAAAGGGAATTAGTTTTCCACAGGTAGCAGAATCTCAAACCCAGAGCACTCCAACATCAGGAACCATTCAAAACAATGTAAAACCTACATTGAGAACAAAGATTTTAGCGTCATCGGTCATACTGCCAACCCTCAAGACTTAACAATCTTAGAGTCGTTATTTATCAAACAACTTGTACCATCATTAAATACTCACATCCGCTGGTCAACTGTATTTAGCTTAACTCCTTACTGTGGTGGCTTCTTTCCATTTAGTTCCATACTGTTTCACCTCTAGGTTGGTTGTGTTTTATTCTTATTTATTTCATTTTTACTGTAACATTTTAAACGTATTCTAAGACTGTACTTATAACTGTTTTTATGTTTTATCTTTTCTTGTGCACAGCCCTGAAGATGTAATTAAGTACAAAATTATAGCAACTGAAACGTTGGTTTTAAAATAAATAAGACAGCCTAGATGATGTGGTTTTCGTTTGTCTTCACTCTGGACATGCTTCCTGGAGTATTTCCTGGTCTCCAAAATACATATAGCCTAATACACCTATAGACCATATATTATATATATAATATATAATTATATATAAATATATATTATATACCTTTTTTAGATATATATGATAAAATGATTTTATATAATTCTTATATTTAATATAAAGTTTTTATTATATATATATTTTAAATATATAGTTTAGATGTTGTATATATTTTAATAATATATATGGAATATATATCGATATTATATGTATATATTTTTATATATATATATGTTTTTATATATATATGTATATATTTAATATATATAGAACTATGCTACATATATATATTTATATATATATATATGTAAACTATATATATGTATATATATATATGTATATATATATATATATATTCATGTGCTATATGGAATGTGTATATTATATGTGTATAGGTTATATGTATATATATATGTATATATATATATATATATAGAATGATTATATATATATTTTTATATATATATATATATATAATAACATTATATTTACTATATAAAAAGAGGTAACAATATAGACGTTCTTATATATAGGATAATATTTTTAATATCTGTTTTTAGAAAAAAGTTTTACTGGTTTAGGGATTAATATTTAGTTCTTGTTGACTCGGGAATTTCAGTGGTAGAACGTCGACTTTAGTCGCTGGATAAGTATCTGTTTTATGGGATCGAAACTCGGCAGTACCCGTCCATTTATCACTTATAAATTATTTCGGTGATAATTCCCAACTTGGGATATTAAAGAGTCAGCATGAATTTGATAACAAACACATTCTGAATATTCATGATTGTATATAAGTTCAGCTTTTTATAAAAATTTCATATTTATATAGATGATTATATTACAAATATATATATATATGTTCATAAACATTATGGTGCCATTAATCTAAAATTATATATAAAATCCATAACGATTATATATATATATATATATATATATATACCCTATTTATATATAATATATATATAGTATACATATATATAATATACATATATATATCCACGATATAGTTATAGGGTCAGAATCGACTATATATCGGGGATTATATATATATATATATATATATATTCAATATATAATATATATATATATAAATATATATAAAATATATATTATATAACTATTTGTATATAGGCCAAACAATAATATATATATATATATATATATATATATATATTTATTAAACAACTAGTTCCCCAGTTAAATATGTATATATATCCACACTCTCACAACTCATTCTTTTACAATATTCTGTCAAGTGCCTTCTTGGTATAAGGCTTTCCTCTCTCTCTTTTCTTCTATGTCTCTCTCTCTTTGTTTCTCTCTCTCTCTTTATCTGTTTTAACTGAGTATTTTATGGATTTTATTTTTTAGCAATTTTTAAGTGATTTTATTCATTATTTAACAGATCCCTGATGATGTAATCGATTTTTATCACCACGTCTGGAACTAAATGAATTATGTAGAGTCTTACTGTTATCTTGTACCTTCGTCTTCATTATAACTGGCATAGCATTGGAGTCCTAATATATATAGCTTATATATATATTTACATATATTTTTTAGAACGATGTCCTAGTAAAACTTTGAAGGTGGAAGCTGTTAAATTCGCCTTGAGAGAAAGTTGTTTTAAAATGGTACTATGATAAAATGGTCAAAGATTTGCTAAAATATCAGTGGGTAATATCGAAAGAGTCGCTGGAAACAATCTGTGTCATTAGGGAAACATTCAGTACCCGTCCATTTATCACTTATAAATTCACCTTTCGGTGATAATTTAAAAGGGGATAATTAATAGTTTTCTTGAATTTGATATTAAACATCTGTAGCTTCATGATTGTAAAAATCACGGTCTGATAAAAATTTTCATAATTGTTTATATATATATATATATATATATATATATATATATATATATATATATATATATATATATATATATATATATATATATATATATATATATATATATATATATATATATTTCTTATATATATATTTATATATGCTTTTCCCATTTTTATATATATATATATATATATATATATATATATATATATATATATATATATATATATATATATATATATATATATATATATATATATATATATATATATATATATATATATATATATATATATATATATATATATATATATATTTATATTTATATATATAATTATGAAAACTTTTATAGGTACAAGTATTTTATGAATTACATTACAGTAGATGTTTAATTAATAAATGGTGGAAAACATTCGGAAAAACCTTGAGAGGATGTCTAGCTGTTATCTGACTCGTTTCATAATTAAGTAAAACTGTTATGTCAGGTATTATCAAGACGTGGGAACTCGCCATAGGACTTCATGAGTGCGTTCACCAGAAATGTCCAGGTTCCGGTGTAGGCGTATATATAAGAGCTTCTTTTGGGCAGAGTCCCAGGGTGTGAAGGGATTAGTTATGAGAAAAATGATCATTCGAAGACCAACACTGGTCATCATTAAAAGTCTCCAGTGAAGACTGTGGTTCGAGACCTATCAATTAAGACTGTGAACATTACTGTTTTGAGGTAGTGGCTATATATATATATATATATATATATATATATATATATATATATATATATATATATATATATATATATATATATATATATATATATATATATATATATATATGTGTTTATATGTATATATATATATATATATATATATATATATATATATATATATATATATATATATATATATATATATATATATATATATATATATATATATATATATATATATATATATATATATATATATATATATATATATATATATATATATATATATATATATATATATATATATATATATATATATATATATATATATATATATATATATATATATATATATATATATATATATATATATATATATATATATATATATATATATATATATATATATATATATATATATAT
>NC_089764.1:3459417-3486917 GCF_040412425.1 Macrobrachium rosenbergii | reverse complement strand
TAAATTATGATCAAAATTCGTGTGAATTCTGACCAAAACTTGATGTTATAAGTGATTTGGATTTATTGATGTAGGTTAATCATACTGTATGTCTAATAGCGCCCGGAGGAAAAGGTGGAGAGTCAGGTGAAAAATGAGAATTAACCCATAAAGCACTGAATTAAAAGGTGATGGTACCGGTAAAATAGAAAATTTCATTTGTTATGTGTGTGTTTGTATGTCTGTCACGTGGTAGGGGTTTGATTTTGAGTTATAAACCAGTCTAGGGTGCCAGAGGCCGTGTGCAAAATTTTTGTTTGGGTCTGTCAAGTGGTTCAGATTACTATAGCGTCCAAACAAATGTACAAATATTACTTTTTTATATATATATATATATATATATATATATATATATATATATATATATATATATATATATATATATATATATATATATATATATATATATATATATATATATATATATATATAAATATTTATATATATATATATATATATATATATATATATATATATATATATATATATATATATATATATATATATATATATATATATATATATATATATATATAAGAGTTCTTCTAAGTGCTGATTGACATACAAACAATAATTTAATTTATTTTTCGAAAGTAATTTTGCAGGCTAACGGTATTTCTTAGAACTATTTTGTACAGTCTTCTCTCGATACCAGGGTTTACCCAGAAAATCGTCCAGCTGGTGAGGGGACACTATTTGACCATTAGTGTGTTCTTGGAAGAAGCTACTAGGTGGGAAAATATAAAATGTTATGTACCTTCGGGATAACTTTGATAGATAGAGATGTATTACTAGCTTTTTTATATATAATAACACGAGATCATTAGCCATGGTTGTCGTACTCTTTTATGGAAATGTTCTGCTCCTACCTTGCAATGACTGTAGAATCTTCAATACTGTTCTTAGCAAAAAAAAACTCTAAAAAGTGATGGATGATTGATTATAGAACTGTAGGATATTGGTATAAAGCGTCAAAACTTTCACCCTGATAATTTCAGAATGACAGTTTAAAAAAATGATTTAAAAATATATTTTGTCACTCTTTCATAAATGTTCACTGAAAAAATTTACATAGGCTAAAAGTGATTCTCTTTTTACTAAAATAATCGATAGTCAATCATAGGAAAGGAAGCTTTCAGTCCAGTAACTAACGATCAAAATTTCCTTTATCGGTTATAGTATATATGCATTACAAATATCCGTGATTGGATCATATCATAGGTTTTATGCTGTAATGAGCGAGAGTGTCATTCAAAAGATATGCCACCTTCTGATATACGATAAAAAAAGGTGAATCTATTAGTCCTGGAGATTCAGCTATCAAACAAGGACTTTTTTGGTAGTCAGGAATTAAATTAAAGATTTTTCAGAAAATACTACGAGAGACAAAGTTTTGGTAAGGGAACGATTGAATTTCTAGTGAATTTTCTTAAATTTATTCTGTAAGTTTGATGTCTTATATGCTTATTGAAAAGCATGGTTTCATTTTAGTGAAAATAAGGCAGGAAGCCAAAAAAACTGATAACCAAATGATATAAAATGTGGAAATAATTTTTTCACTTTTTGTGAAACATTATTGATAAAGGGACCTAATCTGATGAATAAAACAACTGAATATACCAGTTGCTTTCCGATTGCTTTCCGAAGTACCTGCAAACACCACTTTCATCCTGGCACGATCAAATTCACATGAGATGCCATTTGTAAGAAAATTTATGCAGGGAATAATATCTGCTCCCTTTCATATAGTCATTTCCATCAGTGAGTGCGGACGACATCACCTGAATTGCAGGTTAATTTCCATTCGGTAAAAGGTCTCGACTGAAGGTTGGAAGCCATCCGAGTTTCAGTTGCTTTCGCTCTGAAAGATTATGTTACCAAATGTGTCATTCAAATGCAGGGAATTAGTGCTCATTTTCATTTGTTTTCTACTTTATTGATTTGACTCACTGCCACCGAGTATTTCAAAGAATGAACCTTATCAATGATAAAATTATAAAAAAGAATGAAAATAATTAAAATACATGACCACAATAGCTAGGAAACAAAAATTTATAAAATGCTTAGAGATGAACATGCGGGTTTTAAAACAGGCAGAGTTACGCTTATTAAATATTTTTGTTATAGGATATTATGTGCCATAGTGTGGATTTAAAAAATCCCCCTCTGGTAGCTTTTGTCGACTATGAGAAGGCCTGTGGCAGTTACCGCAGATGAATGTTAGATCTTGAGTCACTACGTCATTATCTTTTGATCTGTATCTCATAGATAAATAAACTTTTAGGACTATGCAGAAAGCAATAAAATGTTTGTATTCTCTCTTTCTGAAGAGTCATCTGCTTAGTTAAAGACTTTTTATAATACAACTCAGAACCAGAGTACTACTATTTTTTAATTATATAGCGAAATATATCACCTGGATTTAGTAAAAAACTTATCCTTCTCGAAAAATATCTCGATAATAATAACGCGACCACTAAAGATTTACATTACAATTAAACTTAAACTAAAATTTTATATAAAAAAGTGCTTCAAAGGGGACTGTGTTCCCAGAGTGCATATCATTTCACAGAAGTAAGCTTGCGTACATGATGAATGACCAGCCAAAAACTCCATGATCCCGCTGGTGTTTGTTTAGGTTCGGGTCCATACCTCTCGCATTTTCTAGGCATCTTTTATAAGTGAAACTGTCTGCAACAGATGCTGCATTATTTTCGAAAGGAAGTCTTTTACAATCCTGGAGTAGTTAGTCATGTGCCGTGTGACAGGCTGAATAATTTGCTGGTTTTCACTCATCTTAAAAATGATTTATTGTACCGTCACAATTAGAGAGAGAGGAAGTAACCTCACTGTGATGGCAAGACTCAGTGCGATAAATTCATCTGTGAAAAAAAGTGAGTCTCACAAAATAATGTTCAACTACAGTATGGCATATCATTATAAATGAATCTGTAGAGTGAAGACCAGAGAGTTGTATAGCTGTATGTCGCTTTTATTCTGTCAATCATGTGCTTCCTTATATTAATGCAGACTACAGGAAGATTTTTTCCGTGACCCTCATACTTCTTAAATATGTTTTTAATGAACAACAATAATTGATTTACACACCCTCATCTTTGTTTAAACCCCCTGTACTCTGTCTAATCAGATCTGACCTGTATCTTACTTTCATGACAACAAGTCTGCCTTACACCTAATTTTGTTAGTGATTTTACACATAACAATGCTTTCCTCATCCGGAAATACCTCAAACGCCTTGGTCAGCAAACCTGTCCTACTTCCTTTAGTGTACCACTGTATCTCCAATCTCTAATTCCCATTATCTATATTGCTGTTCCATATCTCATCCTGTTTACTGCCCGCGGTACACTGTCAAGTCACTTTCTGAAGAGATCACAAATTTGTTGAACCACCTCCAGATCTGCAGCATTGAGATCCGTATCTGCTTTGGCCTAGTCGTTATTCAACCCCTCAGAATTATCAGTCTATCGACAAAGGACGTCATTCTGTTCAAACAGCATCTCTTTTATTATTGTATAGGTTGTTTTAAGTTCTATTTGTTCATAAAAAAATCTGCCATTATGTTGATTAAACCACTCATTTCCTTATCGTAGTGTCTACTGTGTGTGTGTGTGTGTGTGTGTGCGTGTTTTTGTTTCCTCTTCCTACTCTCCTGATCTTATGCACAGAGCATTACTGAATTTGGGCGCTCTTTATATACTTCTTTTGCTTGAATTATCATTTATTTCTTAACAAAAATACTGCCTTTGATCACATTTAGAGTTGCATTTTCAACTTGTCCTTCGCCACTAAAACTTGGAATAATTTTTACATTGTATTTTACAAGAATACATATGCGACGGAATTTCAGAGGCGCACTGAAGACAATGATGACGATAATGATATATATAAAAATTTGAATTTTTTTTTATTGAAGTTATTCGAAGATGTTTGTGTACCAAATAAAAAATAAAATAAAACAGTTTTACGGGGAACACCTCCTATCGGTAAAAATATGTGAAGAAAACATATCTGTAGAACCATCATTTCACTATGATTTTCTTTATTTGATTCTGGTGAAACGAACAGGGCATCTAACCAGATATACATTTTCTCGCAGAGAAAGTATTGAAATAATTAATATATTCTGTAACCTTATCCTGCATTATTGTTTCTTTAAAAGCCTGTATGTTTTCGTGGAAATATCATACAAATGGTATTTAGATAATGATGCAAAATCATGTAATTTTGTTGTTCATCTGTCGATATATAAAATAATATATCCTGAAGTGACCAACCATCTAATATAGCATTTTAAAGCATTTGTACTTCTGCACTACACACATGCTAAATTTAGGAACTGAATTGCATTGTTATGAAGAACTCTATATATAAATCTGAATAACTTGCCGAAATACTATTGGTTATGCCATCGTAGCCGATATATGGAAAATACGCGCGGCTGTGACACCTCAGTCTTTACATTGTCATTCTGTCATCATTCTCTTCATACATATATTTAAAAAAAATAAACATTAAAAGCTTTCTCATGCATTCTCCTGTATAGCACGCCATTTCTTAGTAAAAAGCAATTCACTTGATGCGAGTATCATCTTCCCTATATCTCGTTCCCGATGCCCTCGAAAATGAGAGTTGCATTCCATTACCTCCGGAACCTTGGCTGTTATTCACTGCCACTGCGGGAGACAAATGTCACCCCTGGGTTCTATAAAAACCAAACTTCGTAGCAATTGTAAAAGTAATGAAGGATAAATTCCCAATTTTGTGAGCAGATGTGCCTTATCCAAGGGCCAAATCCAGTTTGTTTAGATCATACGCTCCTCCTACTGTGTTAAGGAATAGAAAGTAATGTCTCTCTTGTTTGTGCTATAATCCGTATACAGGCATAATCTGAAATTGTATTAGAACCAACACCCTAAATTTAAGTTTAAAAAAATATGTTTTCGCTGCCTGTTCTTCAGAGCGAATTATGAGTAGTAAAATAATGCACCACTGCGACAGGTTACCTCACTTTGAATCAACAGTTCCATCGTCAACAATTTATTTTTGAATATAACTATCCCGATAGTTGTCTATCTTCTCCAGAATTGCGAGACTAGAAAACTTGTTTTTTTAATGGGACTATTTTTCAAGAAGAAATCAAGCATTGTTCTCAGATAAAAGGTATCAACTCTCTCATTAAAAGAAAGTAGTTTTACAAGCTTTCTTTCGAAAACAGGTTTTATTAGTGTATAACTGCATCACTATATAAACACACTATTTGAAAGAGGGTAGACAGGGAGCCAAATCCAATGCAACCTACGTTTATAATTACATAATTAAAAATAGCAAAAGAGAATTATTTATAAATAGACTGATTGTAACAAAGGTTGAGGTGGGAGAATATTGACTCATAACCCTGGACACTCAATATGCTGCTTATATCAAATTATTGCAGCACTTAAAAAGTTCAAATTATCAATTAGTGAAATAGCTCATATGCGTTCACTTACTTCAATAATTGACCGAACGAACATAAAACCATATATTAATGTTACGATGCTCCTACAGTTCACATGTAATCTGAGTTCTCTCTTATTAAGAATTTTAACTAGGCTAGATTTATTTTTACTATCTTTTTTTAACTTTCATAATTGTAAATTAACTATTAACAATAATTACTAAAAACACCTTATTTCCATAGAATGCAAAATAATGATACAAGAAACTAAGATGCATCCTCCGTTCTAAAATTTATTTATGCCACTATTGTTGTCTCAGGAAACAATGAGATGCGTTTTACACATTAGTGGAAATTTAATTTTATCAAATTAGGATAAATTGATCAATTTAACTTATCTGCCAATAGTTCATTTAATCTTTATGAATCATTTTCAATTAAATCATTGGCAAAATCATTGTGATATTGATCAGTATTTAAACAGAACGGAATAATAATAATAATAATAATAATAATAATAATAATAATAATAATAATAATAATAATTATTATTATTATTTATATATTATTATTATTACATATTATTATTATTAAATGGTCTAAAATTGCAAGATTTTCTGAAGATATTTTTATTATATTTCAAAATGAAATGAGAGAATAAGGAAGTTAGGAGTAAAGAAAATAAAAACAGCGAAAGCAAGACTACATAGATTATGAATAAGGACGCGTAATAACTACATACGTGTGAGGTTCTTCTTTTATCACGTGACATAAGACTTGCATTCTTTATACTTATGCTTTATATCTGGTACAGAAGCAGTTAAATTTTCACCTTCTGAACGTGCTGTCTTCAATTATATACTATTAATCTTACAGGGGGGACTTTGTAATTAGCGGAATACTTTGATCAGGACAAACATCCGACGTGAAATAATTGTAAATTCCTCGTAAGTTTGTAACTAATATCACGTAGGTCTCAAATTATTCTGGAACATCCTATTTACAGGTCTTTTCAAAACTTAAGGTATCTCGGTTATCAAAGACAACCTCTCTCTCTCTCTCTCTCTCTCTCTCTCTCTCTCTCTCTCACACACACACACACACACACACACTCGCGCGAGCCGAAGGGCAAACACAGGGAAAATAACACTTTTTATTATGCTTGCTTCTCTAACGTGTCTAAAAGGGATGCTGTACCCTCGTTGCAATCTCCCTAACTTATCCAATTATTTTGCACAGTGTTCAGTATTTTTGTTTCATTTCAAAAGGATATAATAGATAACCCCTTTTTTATGTAAACACTATCAAAGGGAATTGAATAATTTACCTCGATAGCTTCACCCACACATCACAGACACTGCAGGAAATCAGGCTTAAATATAGGATATTCACAGATCAAACATCAGCTTCCTAATGACAGCTCAGTTACACCGTGATAGTAAGATATAAATACCAGAATGCCACATTTCTCTGTAAACCGCCGTCTCTCCTTTCTCCACAAGAAATCAAATTCTTTCTCACATGTCCAACTTTGTGTAAACGATTGGTTAAAAAAAAAAAAGAATTTCAGAGTTTTACTATACCTCGTGAACAGTGTGTGAATCTCCCACGCAATTCCATTTTCATATACTGTTATCTAGTAGTAAAGGTTGTAGTATTATTTTCAGATTTATTAACTGGATAACCGTATTCGAAACAGCTGTCCAAAGTGGATGCTTTAATTTAGCATGCTTTAGGGAACGAATGTTCCAAAGTTCCACATATGTGCCAACTACACCAGTTGATGTTCTCTTTTTCATTTTTCCAATATACCCTATTTTGAATCGTAGTGAAAATTGGTTAGAGTTTTTCCAGTAATCCATTAACGTATATTTTTCTTTTAAATTTAGAGCTTAATATCCTTTAAAAAACCATATGACTGAGAAGTTATCAGAATTGTTGTTGTAGTTACTGATGATTCGTAAACCTCGCCTTCCACAGTCAGCTTACATTAATTTCGTTGTGGGTATTACAGAATTAGAGACTCGGGATATTAGTTGATGGAATATGGTCAAACCCAGTGTAATTGGTTTTAATTCTTTTAAAAAGGAATGACCAAGCGTTGATGTCTTGATGTTACGAGGAACTAAAAACATGTTGATTCACAATCCTTTATAAGTTACTTAACACATAATCGTTAAAGGAAAAAATGACGGAAGGATGATTTTTATCATCACAGTAAATTTTCCCTACAATAAAGTTCACAGGCAAGTGATATTGGTGATAGGCTACTGGTGTTTTTGAGAGTAATTTTTCAGCACAGTGAACATGAATTAACGAACAGGAGTGTCTGAATTACCCGAAACAAAACCCAGATTTCAGATCTCGAGATAGTGTCTGTTCACTGACCATAAAAAAGAGGAATAGATTTTTTCTTACGTGCCTTAAACCACTTTGGTGCCAAATAAAGATTTTACAGTCTCTTGAATTGTAGTTATTACTTAATTTCTTTAGTCATCTTCCGATAAGTTTTATACCTACATCGCAAGCCTGATAGATGTTTATATACGTGTACACACTAAACACATGTTTAGTTCAAATATAGGGTATCCAAACAAGAGATCTCTGTTCAAAAGTTATAGTTACTATGTTATCATCATATATATATGGATGATTTTATATTTTTATATATAATAGTGAATAAGCAAGTCATGATGAAATTTATGTTGTGAGTTTTTCTTGCATTATACTGTATTTTCATGCATTTTATATTCTATATCTATATATATATATCTGACTATATTTATATATATACATGATGTTTCTGTACACATCTACACCTATGTAATATGTTTTTTTTTTTTATAAACCTCTGTGTGAGTGCTCCCATCCTACAGTTAAACATTCTACTTTTTGTGTAGTCCATAATCAGTGTTTGAAGGTCTAATATATGTATGTTCTTAAAATAGTAGTCTCCTTATATATATATTATCATTGCTTTTATTCTCACGCTTTTTGTTGCCAGCTTTCTTCCTACATGCTCCTCACACTAGTTTTTAATAAACTCAGTTATCTACATTCATTTTTCTCCACATGCATAAAGCCTTGATTCCGATCATAAAAGCTGATAAATGAAACAGAGGGGCGGAAAATGCTTCTAATAGGTAAAGATAAGAAATTAGATAAAGTTATCCTGGTTCTGAAATTAATAAAGGCCGTGCCATTTCATGCTCTTTAAGGTCTTGGAGCTTCTTAGAAAAATGCTGATCAATCTTTTTTTTTCTCTTTTATAACTGTAAAAAGACCTTCTTTTCTTGGAGGACCACCATTGAACGCTGGATGAGGATATATATATAGGATATATAGGAGGATATATATATATATATATATTCATATATATATATATATATGGAAAGAGGAAAGAGGATAGAGATATGAGATATAGATAGAGCGAGAGACTCATTTTCATCAATTCATCTCTACAAACAAAAGAAATAGGATATTTTACTTAAAACATTTTCTATTTTTATTACATTTTTTTATTTTATGTTTCCTTAGCATTTTTTTTATTTGTAGTGCTTTTTCAACTATATATTTTTTTTCAAAGGTTTTTCTCTCCTTTATTTTTTATCTGCTAATAATTCTTCCGTCAAAAGGGTGAATCACAAAAGTATGTGATGTCAGTCACCTGATACACAAACTCTTCGAATGCCGGCAAAACCTTCAACACTATATAGTTTCTAATTAAGGTTGTGGGAATTACAAGAAATAAGTCACGATAATCGACATCACGTGACGAGTTATATATATATATATATATAGCGTTAAATAAATTTTCTTTTCTTTAGAACAGAGAGTTCATGAGAGTACAATATATAATAATAAATTGAAACTTCTTACTTATTTGAGCCATTGATAATAATTAGCATTACAGGGTTCTTCATGAAAATTATATAAATAAATGGTTAAGGCTTATTTTTGGTTCATTTTTATTAAAGGCTGAACCTGGACATGGAATGAATAACACAGAATGTAATTTGTAATCCTAAATTGTATATATACCAAGATATTATATATCATTATTCAAATGAGCATATATGTATACAAGTGAACCATATAAACGGCTAATATATGCAAGCACGCTAATACTGACATAGAATACCCATGTATACAAAACTTTAGGAAAAAATATATATATATTTCATATATATATCTCTTCCATTCTTTATTACTAATCTTTCGTTTCATAAAATTTTCGTATTTCATATTTTTTTTTTTTTACATCATTCTTATATATTAACATTCCCTTTCATTCAGCAATAAGCTGCATCTGTTTATTTTCCATATAAGCTGCCCACGCATTTATATATGCAGCGCCTTCGGAAGAAGCTTTCGACAAATTAGGAAATAATAAACATGGCAGGTGTTTCACATAAATAAATGACTATCACTCAGAAGACACTGCTTTCAGGTAATAACTATATTTATTTATATACAGGATATATTTTAGGCTACAAATGCATAACCATTTGGGAATTCAATTATATATATATAGCAATAGAACTTTTTCAAACGTTTTATGTATATATACATATAAAATATATATATATATATATATATATATATATATATATATATATATATATATATCAGGACAGGGTGACAAGGAGACTGTCGGTCTTCTATAGGTGATAGAGAGAGAGCTGAGAGAATTGTTACATTGGCGCTAAATGAGAAAATATACAAATTAACAGGACATGGTGACAAAACTAACGACTTTAAGAGTCTCAACAGGTGATATATAATTATACATTCAAAACAAGATAATTCAGAAAAAGCAACCTGCTAAAAATAAAATTTGAAGAATTAATGAGCTAAAAGGAAAAAAGAAACGACTTCAGAGTCTCAAAACTGGCTATACCAGATACAACATTAAAAGAGGTAGTGTGAGTTCAACTAAAACTAGCTGCTTAATAAATAACGATTCTAAAATGAATAATCTCGTGTGGATGACTTGTTTGTCCCAAAACAGAGAAGTTAGAATAATTAATACTAGTATTGCATATATGTGAATGATTTATAATATTAGAAAATTTTGGAGTGGACAATCTGCAACCAGTACGATGACTAACACCTTTATGTGAATCTGCTCTGACCCTCAGCAATCGTTTAGTCGATCCCACGTAAGTTCCCAAATCACATCTGGGGCAAGTATGTTTATACACGACTAACGATTGCATTATTAGGAAGTTTCTATCCTTAAATCTAAAATGAGACCCTATTTTAAGTGGATTTTTTGGTATTAGGAATGACTTGTAACATGTAAAATGTTTTTCCATTGAAGACTTCAGATTACTTAAATTTATCGTCCAGGATGTATGGGATAGTTGCATAGAGTTTCTTCTGTGGTACTGTACTTATAACAGCCAAGTCAGATAGGTTCTTATTTAAGAAATTCTTACAGTGTTTAAAGAAAACAAGAGATGGAAACCAATTATCAGTAAAATATTTTTGCAAAAACACTAGTTCTTTTATGATAAAAAGTCCAATGAAGAGGTTAGAGTATAAGCCCGGTGGAGAGAGTAAAATTGATTTAGTTTAAAATTATAAAAACAAGCACTATAAATGTTGAACCCAGATCAGTAAAAGTCTTTTTCTAAAAAATGGAAGTGTTAAAACTGTCATTATGACAGAACACCAAAACATCCAAGAATGTTATTGATCATGCTCCTCTCTCATGTAAACTTATATTAGGATGTACTTTGCTAATGTACGAGAGGAATTGATCAGCGTGAAAGGCTGATTTGAAAGAACGAAAGTGTCATCGACAAACCTTATATACAAAGAGGATAAATACCAAGGGGGCAATTTTCTAACGCCCTCCTCCCGGGGAGCACACGAAAATGTTGGAAAACGGAGCCTAGAGGTGATCCCATTGCCATCCCACCAATCTGTTTGTACAAATAACCATTAAAAATAAAGCAGTGTCCAGCAATGTTGTTGGAGCAGAAGTGCGGACACTGCTCTTATGATGTGGAAGAGTGTGTTGTAAAACGCGTCAACAAATAAATATCACCTATAGATCGACAGTCTTCTTTTCACCCTATCCTGATATATGCTGTTACCTGCACGCACCAACAACTCCTGTTCTCTCTCTCTCTCTGTATGTATGTATGTATTATATATATATATATATATATATATATATATATATATATATATATATATATATATATATATATATATATATATATATATATATATATATATATATATATATACATATAATGAAGACAGGAGCAGACACTCAAACAACATGCAAATTGGAGTAACAGAAGGCGTTCTTTCTTCTTTATCCATTTATTTTACGCTGACGTTTCGTATCTCTTGATACATCTTCTAGGCTGAAAAGGCGATAAACTTAAACAGTACTGTGTATTAATACTAAAAGGTATGCAGATTATATACTTAACACCATGCTAAATGACAATTTAAAAGAAAAAAAAAAAAGGACAACCTTAAAAACACTCACAAGATATTAAAAAAATATATATTTAAAAAAGTATTTTAAAAAGGAACAGAACAGCAGAAGAAGGCCGGGGCCAATAAAAAAAAAAAAATAAATAAATAAAAAAGACACCTACCGACACCGGTAGTGTAAAGCAAACTGACACAGACAAGCAATGCAGGAGGAGGGAGAGAAGGGGGTATAAACAAATAAGTTACAGCAGGTAGTTAAGCGATGAACAGCTAGTTGGTGGAAGTTGATTGGTGATTAAGGGCAGGGACAGTTAATTTAATCATAATGGATTCAAGTGTGGTTAACTCTTCCACGTATCGGGTTCTCCCACAATACTAAAATCCTTAGCATCTACATGTGTCTTACAAATTTTGCTGTGATTCCTTACATTGGACTGCTCGGGATTGGATAATCGACAGCCTTTCTGTTACTCCAATTTGCATATATATATATATATATATATATATATATATATATATATATATATATAGAGAGAGAGAGAGAGAGAGAGAGAGAGAGAGAGAGAGAGAGAGAGAGATATATATATATATATATATATATATATATATATATATATATATATATATATATATATATATATATATATATATATATATATATATATATATGGTTATATATATATATATATATATATATATATATATATATATATATATATATATATATATATATATATATATATTTATATATATATATATATATATATATATATATATATATATATATATATATATATATATATATATATATATATATATATATATATATATATATATATATATATATATATATATATATATATATGATGATTATTATCACTTTTGTACGTGATTCATTTATCACACATTACCACAGGTGAAAAATAAGAAACGGGGTGTAGGTCCTGACCGGTTTCGAATTTATTTCCAAGCCATTGACGAAGGACTGATACAGAGTGTGAGAAGTCACAAATATATATACTATAAGAACAGTACTGACGAACATACACAACCGTTAGAGTCCATATCCCCACTCAGGCTGGTGTCGAGGTAGGAGTGGCCTTTAAAACTCATTTTTGGCTAAAATTTACAATAGACTCTCAGGGGACATTGCTGATAAACAGACCATACCCACCTCAGATCCACACCTGACAGGTGTCATGGAGGCGGAGTTTGAAACTCATTAACATTACTACCCTCGTACTGTGTTTACAAATATGATAATCCTATTTTCATACATCTCTACTGCCTACCTTAAAGTTTAAACTATTTACAAATTTCTTTTGATATTAAAGGATCAAGTTTATACATCCCTTGACTGATATTCATATTATGGTTGTAACTTTCTTTTTAAAGCTAGATTCAATGATGTTCCTTTCCAGTGCATTATTAGAATATACAATCATTTTTGCCCTTTCCCAGTTGATAGCATGATTGTTCTCACTAACATGTACAAATATACCACTGTTCCCTTGTGCATATCTCACACATTTCTTATGTTGTTCAATTCTTTTCCAGTGCTTTCCCGGTTTGGCCAATATAAAAGTTGTCACAAGACTTACATGGAATTTTATATACACACCCTTTAGTATTGTTTGGGAGTTCTTGATAAGTACATTTTCATTGTTGTATTGTTCTTAAATGCGACATTAGATAATTAGAGATACGCTTCCGAAGACATATTTTAGTAAATCTAGTACTGGCATCTCAGAATAGGATTTTGTTGCGGTCAGCGATTCAGACTAGGGAGTGGTTGTCAAGTGACTCCGACGAGTCAATCTTTTTCTTGTGTGCTAATCTTTGTGGGTGTTAGTAATGCGTCTCGAGCCGCAAGTTCTTTTTATGGGATTAATAGGACAGTAATTTATATTGGGGAGTGTTAGAGATATTTTAAGGGGTATAATGTGAAGTAATTGCGGTATCTTGACCTCTTTTGTGTGTTAAAACACGCGAAAATATGTGAGCGAGTTTTATCCTTTTTTTTTCTCTCTCTCTCTCTCTTTCTTTGGGTGAGAGAATTCATGCGTTGTTAAGCAGAAACGCACGTAAGTGTTATCATTGTTTTTTGTTTGTTTGTTTTATTTCATTGTTAATTTTAGTTTCAGATTGAATGGGTAGCATGCTACCTCTGCAAATTTGTGGGCGCTGCCTGCAATCACGTCATTCCTTCAGTGACGTGTCAATTACGTCACTAGTTTGGGCGGAGCATCTTGCTTGCTTCGCTGGAGCAGTGCCACTGCATCTTGAGCATGTTTCATGTATTTTTAACAATCGGCAGTTCGCCTTGGCGTTTAGGGTTTAATAAGGGGAATATTGTATGGTTGAATTATTTTGGGGGACTTTGATAATTGGGTAGGAATTTATTTAACATTTGTGAAGTACGGTGTTCAAACATTTTTTACGCAAATGTGTATACATTTCTTAGTATTTTTTTTAACCGTTTCTTTTTCTCTTTTTTCATAATTACATATATACGTGTGTTATTTTGGGTGCATACGTGCGTGTATGTAAAGTGGGTGTGGTTGCTATAAGTTGAGTCAGCATAGTTGGATCACCAGGAAGTTAGGATGCAAAGGAAACCATGGGCTTGTGCAGTCCCAGGCCGTTCAGGGTAGTTGAATCACCAAGAATGCAAGATTTCAAGTGTTGTCTCCCATAAAAGAACTGTTATTGGAATAACATCTGTGTTACGAGACATAATTTTTGTATCTAGTGCAGACAGTTTGCGATGATTTTGTAGTTGGCCCCTACTGAACTTTCGATTGGACAGTTATCGTAGCTGGACAAGGTCGTCCAGGAGTGGGTGGTCTGAGCTCTTATTAGGTCTTTGAACTGAGTTATGTGATGACCTGTTAGGGTTCCCACGGCAGGTTCGTTTGATCTGAACACATGGAAACAGCATGATAGGGCACTGAACTAATGCACTGGAAATGCCCCGCTCCGGTCGGGTATGTGCGTGTGCACGTGCAATTCCCCCTGATATATGATGGGAGAAACGTAACAGATTGATGGAAGCCTTGTGATATCTGTGGGTGCAGAAGGTGGGGTTCTTCGAACATTGAACTGGACAGTGACGTCACATTGCAAGGGATGGGTTATCAAGAGAATGTGTTCATATGTGTGCTCTCAAATGTGTGTATTAGAGAGAAACCATAGAATGGGTAGAGGAATGGTTTCCTGATGGCTATTGAATGAAACTCGAACATTGTCCTGGAAGGACAATTAGTGAGAAATGGTGTTATTATCTTAGAGACTATATGAGTTGCATTGTGGTTGTTACGACCTTATTATATTTCTTGATGACAAGGGGGTCATTGACTATTATGATTTGGCGTAAAATAATATCTATACTGGTTTGGGGAACAGTATTCCCCATAATAAAGTGTTCCTTTGATAGGGAGTGTGAGTCACTCCATTTCTTGATCGTAGTTTTTGAAGAGTTACTTTCGTTAGATTTGTTAATAAAGTCTAGTTTTATATCCCAGTGTCTCATTCCAGTAGGCCTTTGTGTAAAGATAGGCTCAGAGAGAATCTTATGACGAAAAGAGAAGGGATCTGCTGACCCAGGTAAGGCCACAGTTACCAGAAACATCTCCCAAAAGGTGAGATGATAAATTGTGTTCTTAAAGCAGATACTTCAACAAACCGCTGGCTCTCGAGCCTGGGCTGATAAACACACACACACACACACACACACACACACACACACACACACACACACACACACACATATATATATATATATATATATATATATATATATATATATATATATATATATATATATATATATATATATATATATATAACATACTTGTCAATACGTGGAGTTTTTACCTACCGATTGACTATTTGTGTAATTACAATATATAATAATAATAATAATAATAATAAATATTATTATTATTATTATTATTATTATTATTATTATTATTATTATTATTATTATTATTATTATTATTATTAATGTGTTGTTGTTGTTGTCGTCGTTGCAATAAGGCTTGATAGGTAGTATTGTAACTAACCCATCAAGAGCACTCAAATTCTACTTTTATTCAAGAATAGAGGGGGTACAACATTCTTCATGAAAATTGGTAGAGTTTCAGTCGAGAAAGTGTTTCCCTTCCAATTTTCACAGTAAGAACTATCAAGTAAATTCAGCGACCCCAAATGACGGTGGTAACCAACCTTATTACATATATTACCTAAGATATGTACTTTTCCACGCATCCAAATATTAAAGTATTTCTTGCAAACTCGATAGCGAAAATATCCTGTTCTTCATGCACCTTTGACTACAAATGAAGGTACTGGAATTTATTAAACAAAGATGTAGTTATTTTTGTCGAAGCAGGAATTTATGGGCTATAAATGCGTACCTGAATATAGTATTGTGAGAAAATATTCATAACTCGAAAAAGGGTGTGTAGCATGGTCCAATAATCTGAGTAGGGCAGAGTGATTTCAGATTTCTGGAAAGGAACGAATGAAATCATGGAATACGTCAGTCAAAAATTATTGCCAGAAATTACCCAACTTTTCGGTGGTAAAAAAAAAAAAATAGAAATGGAGAGACGCGAAGAATGACTTCCCAATTAAGATTAGTATTGTACGAAGTTGGAAAAAGTCGAAAATTTTGACATAGTAATTTGATGGTCTGTGTTCAATGTGAAGTGACTGGAATAGATTCAAATGCCGTTTTTGTAGAGTGTGAATAAATTCTACATGATCTGTTGCAGAGGTTAAGTATAACTCGAATGTGATCGTATTTTCTTATTCCTAGAACTCATGTTATAAAATCTTTAGTATATCCAATTTATCTTATCATAGGGCTTTAGCTGAATGTATGCCGGTTAAGAAAGAAAAAATATCAATAACGAGAGAGATTTTTTTTATATCTAATAGGGTTCCCTTTTATCAGGGAAGAATTACGTTGTACACAAGACAACATCTGCGTTCATTTCTTACGTTCCCCTGATTTCACATATATAACATATTTTGCACACAGACCTACATCTATACAATGGACACACACACATACTTACACTCATACATACATACATACATACATTAATTTTAGGTTCAAGGCAGGCAGTTCTCTCTGAAATAAATTTAGAAATTTTTCCTAAAATTATCTTCATATAGGTAAGGAACGTTCCCAAACATTTTTTTATTTTTGTAACTCAGTGTGGTTGGCAGTGGTCTTTTCCTTTTTGTTTAAAAACCTTTTAAAGTTTTGAAAAAGAGCTTTGGCTCTTTTTTAGACTAAATTACCATCAACACCTCAGAACATAACCTATGAGTATGTACAGATATGTATATATCTGCACTGTACAAAAAATGAAAATGTTTGCAACGTTCCCATTACCTACATGAGGATACTTTTAGGAACAAATTTAAATTTATTTCAGAGAGAACTTTGCCTGCCTCGAAAATCAAATTAATCCCTAAAAATCCTTGCACCATCGGGTCCTTTTTCAAGTTCAAAGACAAAGTTAGTCCGTTGTTTAAATCCAACGTCGTTGACAAGTATACTTGCCCCAGGTGTAACCAGCGGATTTACGTTGGATGTACCAAAAGACTGCTGCGGGTACGCATAGACGCCCATAGAGGAGTTAGCTTCTGAACCGGTAGCAGATTGTCCAACCCAGAACAGGCCAACATAAGGAACCATTCCAAATTATGCAAAACATGCATCGACAGCAAAGATTTTCGAATAATAGGGCAAACACAGCAACTTAATAACTTGAGCCCATAATAATAAGGTTAACTGTTCCATCTTTAAAGGCCAAAACAGTATCTGCTCAACTATTTATTACTTGATGGCCCTATTTGCCTTATTGTTACCTTGTTTTTTTTTTCCTTTTTTATCTATTTTTGTTTTATTTTGCATTTTTCTCTCTTTGTTTCAAGTTTCATTTTAGCTCCCGTCTGGGTAGACCCTTCTTTTAGTGTCATGGTGTCCCTGATACTTTTTAAAAGAATTAACATTTTAAATGAGATAATGCTGTGCTGTTTTTAATTTGTCGTTATAATAAATGCTTTTAGGAATAATTATTGACAGTCAACTCGCTGTACTCCAGCCTTGAAGATGCAACAATGTAATTGTGAAACGTCGGAATTAGCAATAAACTATCACTTCTATCGAGTGCCTTTCCCTGGACGCCTACGAGCATATACATACATACATACATACATACATACATACATATATACATACACACACACACACACACACACACACACACACACACACACATATATATATATATATATATATATATATATATATATATATATATACATACATACATACATACATACATACATACATACATACATACATACATACATACATACATACATACATAAAAACATCAATAAAATTTTCGCAGTTTCAGAGTTACTACTGTTTTCGCTCTTTATGACAATGCTCAAGCGGTGAGTGGTTGCCGAGAGATTTGATCGCTCGAGCGCCGACAATTTGTTGAACTACCCTGTCGTGTCTGATTTGGAATAACTTGAGTTATCAAACGAAGTAAATTATTGTAAGGAGAGGAAACATTCCCTAGCAACTTCAAATACAGAAAAAACTGAACCATCCATTTAGTGTTGATACGGAGGATAACCAGCGCCTGGAAAAGCCCGCCAACTCCATTCCAAACTGAAATCAAATGACCTGTCCAAAGAGACAAGGTTCGCTTACCCGGTATGGCGATGAATGTAGGTAGTCATGAAAGATACAAACGACAACGCGCCAGTTTTCCCCAAACATAATGTCTGGAGAGACAGAAGAGATTAGAACCGTAAAGCCATTGTCATGCATTCAATTATGTGATGAGGTTTCCAGAATCCGTTTTAAATTTCTCTCAGAAACGGCGGAGTTTAAACAGAAAGGTTACGATGGAGTTGGCTTTCTCTTAAAGCGAGATACATAAATGTAAGGAGTATGTTTGCTCCGATGTTTTCAAGACAAACTATATTGATTGTTTGACAAATATTTCTCCTTCTCTCGTATAGCTGCAGAAAAAATGAGACAATTTTTACACATAAAAACGTTGAATACACACACACACACACACACACACACACACACACACACACACATATATATATATATATATATATATATATATATATATATATATATATATATATATATATATATATATATATATATATATATATATATATATATATGTATATATATATATATATATATATATATATATATAAGCTGGGAGAAATTTGTTGACATACAGAGTATTTGCTCAGCAGAATCTCTCTCTCTCTCTCTCTCTCTCTCTCTCTCTCTCTCTCTCTCTCTCTCTCTCTCTCTCTCTCTCTTCTATATTATACATATATATATATATATATATATATATATATATATATATATATATATATATATATATACATATATATATATTATTATAAACACTTGCTGTTTGACCTCCCTTCCTTGCCTCTTAGTAGAATATTAAATTAAGTTTTACTGAAGTAAAGGCAGACAATGCAGACTGCTCGCATGGGAGGAAGAGGGAGTAAAGGCAGGACCCAGGAGTTACATTTCAAACTAACGTAGACAATCGAACCAAAGCCTTGTGAGAATTTTGCTAACTGAAGACCATAAATGAGGGATAGGTTTTGCTAGGACAGATCTTACATACAATGTTCCTAAAGCTTAGTCTCCCTTGACCTGTGTAATTGTGAGTTTTTTTGTCGTTTTCAGACCAAACCATGTCCAAGACCCATAGTAGGCTTGGTGGGAGGAGCCTGAAGCCCTCCCCTTTGTCCTCAACACATGTGAGAAATTGTGATTCCAAAAGGACCATAGAATCTTTATGCAACTGATCACTGCATTATCTCACCCTAGCGGTAAGTCTGATTGTGACAATTACTCCCAGTTCTCTTTCCCATCAACTGAAACTCTTGTTTTCCTTATTCAAATTTTCATCTCTTAAACAGTCCCTGACTAAGAACTAGTCTAGCATATCCCATTTATGAAGTCATGTATTAAGTGCATTCATTGGTGTCTAGTGAAATCACGTAACTTACCCTCCATGGTGCTAAGAGTACTATTCTTGATGTAAGATTCTTTAGTGCAAGATTTTTATCTGGATACGTCTTTTCCAGAAGTGTGTATACCCTGAGCCTGGACATTCCCTCTTGCTTGGAGAAGAAGCCACATCATCAGTGCCAAGAAGCCACATTTCGCCGTTCACTGCATTCAACTGCCATATAAAAGCGTTTGAAGAGGCTTAGTAAATCTGTTGCGGTCATTTCCATTTAGCATTGAGGTATTTTGTCTTGATTAGGACAAATATTTTGAGCTGCTGTTAGTTCCTGTAAATAATCCATTTCCTTTTATTTTACTTTTGTTGAACTAGTTTTCCAGTAAGTTTGCTGAATTAATCCACGTGGTTATGCAATAAATCTCTATTTTATAATACTAGTTTAGCTGGCGACCTAATCTATTTCAGTATCTGTCCTTTAGAGCTTTATTTTGGCTTTAATTGATAGAATTACATGGGTCTTAGGTAAGGCAAGGTGAAATAAATCCAGTGAAATAAATAATAAACTAATTAACCAACTGACTCATATAACATTGGGGACAACTTGCTACGGATCTCTGTAATTAATTAGCCGTTGGCTGTTGCTAGCTATCCCACAGAGATATAAAGAACTTGGAATAAAGGAAATACGAATTAATTAAAAGCTGAAAGGCATATCATGTTAAATTCATGTGATATCCCCCAAGCAAAGAAGGATACAGGCCGAGGTAAGTTATATTAATATCATTGTTATATGAGTAAGATAGAGTAGGTAGGAAAGTGCATAGTAAATGAGTAGAGCATTTACAATTTACAAACAGGAAAAGTTAGAGATACCGTGTAGTGTTTGAAATACCTTGAATCTCAGTCAGTCTGCATTCCTTTGAAGGTTTTAGTTGAGTTATCAAGTCAGATTCATTATTGTGCTATTCTCTGGCCAATGAGTAATGCATGATATTAAATTTTTGAGCCGGTTAGCTTGGTGCATGAGAAAAAAAAGAGAGCACATGTGCCCAGCCTTTCTCTCATAAGGTAGGACATTTTCATAGGTCCCTAGGATATAGGACAAAGAACCGTTAGCAATCTTTAAGTGAGAGACCTTGAATGAGCGTCACCGATAGTCCTTACCTGCGACTACATAGCTACCATCTAAAATCTTCGGTGCAGGCATAAACGAGACACCTGTTGTTGTTTACCTCTGTGATATCATGTAGCTGTCTCACTCATTCAAACCTTCCAATCATATGCACTGACGCACAAACTGGTTTTGCAGTGCGACCTACCATACTCTCACGAAATCTTTATAAAAAATACTTCAAGTAAAGGAAACCAGGTAGACCTAATTTTATATGAAAGCTTTAAAGAAAGTTAGCCAATTAGTTAGGAAATATATTTCCAAGTTCCTATACAAACATACATCTTAGCAGGGAAATAAATAAAAAAGGAAAATAATGAGAAAACTCATCATAATTTAACAATATGTACAGGTACTATAAATTCAAAATTTCTACCAAGAATTAATAAGAGCATGGTGTAATAGGGCATGCCAATATTAGCAGATAACCCATTACCTAACATAGCTAAATTAATCAGAGTATTCAAGATAAGAAAACCTGCTAGTATTCATTTAATTTTTCTTTCTTTTTCCTTTTTCATTTCTCACACAGTGTGAACTTGCCTTCACACTTGTGTGCTAGTAACTACTTAATTTTTTCCCCTTTTTCTCCTTTCCTCCACTTTTTCTCAAGCACTTTTAGCTAGCTGAGTGTACATGCACCATCTTCTGAAAGAACTGGCACATAAAAAAAACACCTCTGTCCCACAAATAGTTGAAGACAAGTTAAGAATTGACCACAGTTATTAACAACTGTCCACCTGGAGTGGGGTCCATTAATCCAGACTTAAGCATAAAGCCTTCCTCCTTCCTCATGAAAGGAAGTAGCACTGTTAGTACTAGGAACTAGTCACCCACAAGTGTCAAAGCAACCAAAATTAATTCTTCTTTTCCACAGTGCCACTAACCTGAGGCACTGTCGTAACCAACTGAAGCTCTTATCTATCTGCATCCTCTTACCTTTCCTTTTTCTCCTACTTATTACTTACTCTCTACTTGAGCAGAGTGCATTTCCCCCTAGTACAATTAGTTGTACTAATTGTAATAAGAGAGTGTTGATTCCTTGGAACACACCGGCACCACAGTGCCATCAAAGACAAAAGGTTCTGTGTGACTAAGCCACTACACCTGTACACCGAGATACAGAGTGCCATAAGTGTGACCTTTGCATGCCAGACTCAGCCAAAGTGTCACCTTATTGGAAAGGTGCCACACCAACAAAGTGTCACCCAAATCTGAGGGACACTTCCCCAATTAGTATTTCCAGTCATCTAAGGTAGACGTCCTTACCCTGCCAGAACCATGTCACTGAAACGTCGCCTAGCTGTCCTGATCATGGGCATGGACCAGGGTTACAAAGGGCCGGAACTCACCAATTGGGCCAAAGAACCGTTGGATGACTTGGCCAAGAAGGAGAAGGAAGAAAGTGTAGAACAGAGGAAGTATGCTGAAGAACTGAGGCAGCTGGAAGATGCAACAGAAGAGAGGAAAAGACAGCATGAATTAGCCCTCAGGGAAAGGTTGAGACAGCTCTCAGGAAAAGGGAGCTCAAGCTGGAGCAGGCAAAAAGGAAAGTTCTGAAGCTTGGTAACAGCAAGCCTCAACCCCAAAAAACAAAATGCCCTATCAATCATTAATTTTAGTAAATAATGAAGTGGACTGAGGAAGAGCCAGAGGCATGGTTGGAGGGGAAACAGAGGCTCTTTGAAAACTTTAACACCACCAAGACAAGTTTTTGTGCTTGCCAAGCACATGGAAGGTAAAGCTAAGGCTTCCCTCTGCTCACTGGAGAAGGAGTAAAAAGAGGCAACATAGAAGTTCATGGGTTCTTAACTAGCAAAAATCCCGGAGAAATGGAGACAGCAGTTTTGAGGTCTTGCCAAGGAAGTCAGCTGGGCCCCGAATGCTGTCACAAAACCCATGGTCCGTACACACTGGCCCAATCCCTCTGTTGTGTGCCATATTCGGGAGGACCTGTTCAATCGGGACCATACTGGAGGATCTTTCAGCATGTGTCCCAGGGCCTTTGCTGTGTATCTCAATGACAAGCAGCCCACAACATTTATGGAAGCCTGCACATGGCCGATTTCTTAAACACCACAACCAGTCTCACAGCATGTCTCAACGGCACATGAGTGCCACCTTAGGCCTCAGGCTCGACTCAGTTCTGAAGACTGACTGCATGGCAAACCCCTTGCACCCACTGTAAGAAGATGGGGCACACCAAATCAGATTTCTGCTACAAGTTGGGTACCAACAACCAGCCTTCTATCAACAACCAAGCTCCTCTCCATCCACCCACTCAGTCTTCTCCAACAACAGTCACATGTTTTTGTATATATACCATTGTAACTTGCCACCTGTCCATATTCTACCAGTGAACAGGGGCACAGAAGCCAAGTGCTTGAAATATATGGTTTCAACGTTTAAATAGTGTTTTATGGGCCTTCTTATATTCATATTACACTGTAGTCTACAGGAAAAGACATTTTTTTGCCCATTATGGAACATCACAGTTTACGCCAGTCTTTTCGGCTTCAGTGAGGCTGTCAAGCACATCTTTAGACGGTAAGAAGGCTAGTACATTAGTTACACAAGAGGAAGAATCAGAGAAATTTTCTACAAGAATGCCTAGAGGAACAAGTTTCTCCCAAAATGTACGGTTTCACGTTGGACATCGGCGTCGGACCCATTTCCGGACTCATCCACATTCCTCCAAGACAGAATACAAGCCACACACCAAGACATCTATGTGATTAGAAGAAAAAAATAAGTGAGTCACTTCAACCTCATGTTAAGGGATGATGCCAAGTCACTTCGCCTCATGTGCTATCAGGTGCTATTGAAAACAGTGAGTCCCTCCAGAAATTTGTGCTACAAATTAAAAGACTGATTAGGAACAGCGTATGGAATAATCTTGGCCTTCCCAATAATGTGCTGAATCTCTCTAACCATCCCCTCACTGCAGAAGAACAGACCATTTTAAATCTTGGGTTTCATTTCGCTCTAAAACCTGGTCCTGAGAGTAATCTTAATTTCCTAGTTGCTTTTGATAAACATTTTGCAAAAAACAATTATGACAAGAAAGAAGCATGTCTCAAAGGCATTTTTGCTAAATGTCTTGGAGCAAAATAACAACAAAAATTCGCTCTGAAAAGATTCCAAAATGCATTAGTTAGTTTAAGAAAAAGGGGTGATATCATCATCACAAAATCTGACAAAGACGGGAAAATAGTTCTCTTAGACAAGGAGACATACATCAATAAAGTTCAAGAACTTCTAAATGATGCAGAGACCTATGACAAATTAACGAAATATCCCACAACAAATATTGCTGCTCAATTTAACAAATCAGTCAGAACCATAGGGGCAATAAAAAGAACATAGAATTACTAGAGACATTCAAGGTAATCAACCCTCTCTCCCCTATTTTTACGGCCTCCCGAAAACACATAAAGATGGGATTCTTTACGCCCATGATATCTAGCAGGGCTCTTTCATGTTAAAATTATCAAAATGGCTCGCCAGACTTGTTATCACCCTTTCTAGGAACCTTCTCATCCTCCCACGTCAAACATGCAGAGGATTTCATACAAAAATTTAATAGTTTAAACATCCCCTCAAACAACATCAAATTGCTCAGCCTAGACGTCGAGTCATTATTTACTAAAATCCCGATTGCCGACGTGTTGTTTTCTTAGAGAGGAAGTTACAACCATATGAAGACCATTTTCCTCTTGGCATAGATAAAAACTTTAAAACTTATCAACCTCTGTGTAACTAACAACGTGTTTTCTTTCAATGGTAATTTTTACAAACAAAAAATTTGACTGCAGCATGGGAAGTCCCCTATCACCCCTTCTAGCTAACTTGTACATGGAATATTTCGAAAACAGAACTTTTGTCGTCTATCAAACCCCATAATATGATCTGGCTTAGATACGTAGATGATATCTTTACTTTCTGGGACAATAGCTGGGGAACTTTAATGAATTTTTTAATAGGCTAAATTCTTTAGTTCCGACCATAAAATTTAAAACAGAATGGGAAAAGGACGGAAAACTGCCGTTCCTAGATGTACTGATCATAAAGAAAACAGAACAGGTATGCATTTACAGTATATAGAAAACCCACCTTCGCTGTTTCCTACATTCATTTCTTAAGCTACCACAGCGTCTCCGTAAAAATCATGGTAGGGTGCAACTTATTCCTCAGAGGACTTAGGATATGTTCAAATGAGTACCTGGATAAAGAATTTAACACGATCAGCAACACCTAACGCTACTGCTCTATCCACCACACATTATCGAGAGGGCTATTAACAAAGCGAATAAAATATACTATAGAGGTCCCACTCACAACAGACAAATAGATTTCAACAACAAAATAAAGCTTCCCGTAACGATGAAAACATCCAAAAGGCCACGAACAACTCAGGTCTAACAATCCTTGCATTTTCCATTATCCCAAATCCATCGGGAGTTCGCTCATTAACATATGCTTAAATAACAAAGGGAAGAAGCCGGTTTACAAGATACCGTGTAGCAATTGTCGCGACATCGTAGGCGAGACAGGTAGATCGCTCGCATAAAGAATAACAGAGCACAAAAGATCATGCGTTACGCTTCGAGAGTTCGGGAATTTTCTACATATCAGAAATACAGGGCATGTCATTAACTGGAGTGAGCGGAGTTGGTTTTCAAAGTAGCTGTCCGTACAAAGAAAGATGCTGGAATCTGCTATCATCAATCAAAACCAACAATATGAACCTGTCAGGAGTACATTGGAAATCGGACGACATCGACACTAATCCTCAAAACCCTCCTGAAAGAAGATGACCCAAGAAACGCAACACGCCAGATCCATCCGTAAGCGGGAGCTAATGAGGCCAAAACCACTAGGGAATTTGGTCATTCTCATCCTTCTTAAGAAACGCCACCTCCATACCATCGGAGGCCTAAGGCCACACCTTTATGTTTTTTGTATATATACCATTGTAACTTTCCACCTGTCCATATTCTACCAGTGAACAGGGCACAGAAACAAGTGCTTGAAATATATGGTTTCAACGTTTAAATAGTGTTTTATGGGCTACTTATATTCATATATATATATATATATATATATATATATATATATATATATATATATATATATATATATATATATATATATATATATATATATATATATATATATATATATATATATATATATATATAGAGAGAGAGAGAGAGAGAGAGAGAGAGAGAGAGAGAGAGAGAGAGAGAGAGCCATTGAAGTGAATACTCTGTACTTCAACAAGTCTCCTACTCATATCACACCTTGCCACAATTATGCCTTAATCTATGCTAGTCACCACTTTTAGCTGCAAAATTATGCGTTACCCACTCATAGAAAATATATCTACCTCATCAACACCTCACACCTCATCCAAGGTATACTTAGTTGGCTAATGTTAGATAGACATCACTTTTACAGTCACCTTAATCACAGTTTTCCTTACATTAGGGAACTAATTTTATTCTCCCACCCACGCATTCCTTTGGAATCTCTTTATCATCCAACTGTACATCAAAAGCCGAGGTCAGCTCAGCCACGAATTACACTATCATCACCAGACTACTTTATCTTCCTGGTAATCTCATTGCATTTCAGCGTTTCCATACTGTTTATTTGCCTTTGCAAAATTCTCGAAAGTTGCTTAAACTGGTACAGTATTTGCATTACGTACTTTTACTACGGATCCGTTTTATCTTTGGTCGATTATTTTTTTTTTATTCTTTTGTTTCTTTCTATACTGTTCGCCGATGTATTTTTCTTTTCACTCTAAAACAAATACCCCATCCACTCTGCCATTTCCTATACTTCTTTTCTTTTCCTGTTTTACTCTCTTCTTTACAACCTAATGATAAACATGTAATTGATTTATTCTCTTTGCATGCAACCCCATCATTGCCGATCGCTCGTGTTTCTCCAGCAAGTTTATATGTCATTAGTCATGAATTATTATTTTTATTCCTTATATCTATAAGCTGTTAAAGGACCCTCTTGGGTAGTGGCTCTCTCCTGTAATTTCCCATATTCATGATCTCCTATGACAATCTCAGAATATTTTGTTTTTTTATGTTTTTTTGGGGGGTGAAAATTCTACTTTTATTAATATTTTGAACATTTATGTTGCTTCAGACTTGTCTCTAAGTGATCTATGTTCACTTTGATATCTGGTTGCTGTATATTCTTATTTTTTTCTCAGGTATTGAAATTCTATGTGCGTTATATAAGTCAGGGTAAGACAGAATGGAAATTAACTTTACTATTGTATGAAATACTT